>NW_009730013.1:0-115886 GCF_000703405.1 Apaloderma vittatum | reverse complement strand
GATGTCTGTAGCTCACCATATAGCAAAGTGTCAGGAAATGTTGACTCACAGAATCATCTAGATAGGCAAAAGACCTTTGAGATCATCAAGTCCAATCACTACCCTAACACTGACAAGCCCTAGACTAAACCATATCCCTGTGTCTACCTGACTCTTATGCCTTGCATCAGGGTTGTGATGATAACGCTGTGGGTGGTAGGAATGGGAAGGAGTCAGGTCTTCCAGGTGTGGGTCTGAGCAGTGCAGAGCTGTGGGTCAGAGCCACTGCTGGGTGACCAGCTCCCAGGTGTCACAGCCCTCCAGTAAAGCGCAGAGGAATTTTTAAAGCTGGTCTGGCAGCTGCGACGTCAGCAGTAACTATATGGAATGGGATCAAGTCACGTCCAGAGCGGCTCTGCCAGGGGCATCCAGATATGCTGTGGTGACAGCAATGCAGACAGCACTCAGGTGGCCGTCCGCACCAGCACATCAGGTCTGTGACCTACCTGGGGCAAGGGCAGCCAGGCCATGAGTCTCCAGTCTCTCCCCAGCTACCCTGTCTGAAGATTGCGTCTCCTGCTGCAGGCAGCTCAAATACTTTCTGTGCACGGCAAGCTATCACAGAGTAGAGAGTTCAACACTTCTGAAACATGAGTCAAAGAGCTTAAAGTACTGACCAGGAGCTGCTTAAGAGCAGTCAGCTGGAAGCATTTGGCTTGGGGTCTGGACTGAATTTTGGCTCTCAACCCATGGCTGTCCCCGACAGCTCACTTCCCAGCAGCTCCCCTGGGAGCTCACCCAAACAGCTCAGATTTAGCCAAGTCCTCTCTGCAGAGGGCAAAACCATCATTTTAAGAGACTTGTCAGTTCAGAGGTGGTGGGTACACACCGGCTGCTTGCTGCTACAAAGGAACCAGTCTCCTGGAGCCACATAGGTCACCTCCAGAGTTCTAAAAAATGCATTTAATGACTCATATCATGTCCTTCAGATGAAGCGTTAAACCAGGCTTCCTGGAGGGTAGCGAAGTGGAAGTTTAAGGCTACACAGCACTTTTTCAAAAGCAAAAAGGATGCAGCAGCACTGGAGCAGAGTCAGAGGCACCACCTCACTCTCTCCATCAAGTAAGCTAAACCAGCAGACTCTGCTGCTGAACACCATGGGAAGCATGACTCCCTGATTGGTCCCTGAGAGCAGACGGCTAACGAAAAGGTAAAGCCCGTCATATTCATTAGAGATTTCTTCAGAAGACATGGTCCTCATCTTATGGGTTATCTTCTGTAGCACTGTACGGGGACATCCAAGAAACACAACTCTCCCTTAGCTGAACGCCGCTGTGTTTTGATAAAGGCTATCTGAACAAACCAGAAATTTAGACTGCAGGAGATGCGATTTAATTTCTGAGGAGATAGGCTGGAACTGTGAGCACTGGGTACTATTCAAACACTTCAAATAGACCCCCCAAATCTAACAAGACGGTAGGTGCCATTCATTCAGCAGACGGAGTGAGTACGTGCCCCTCCTCCATTCCCTGGCAGCATGGAGACAGAGCAAATAACAGCAATAATACAATGCTGTAAACCCTGGAAGAAAGCAGACATCTGTTGCCCATCAGATATTACACCTTGGTGACCATGCAGCTCAGTAAGTATGAAGGTGATTATTTATACTTTGACAGCATGGCTGCAGCACAGAAATGGGAAGCTTTGTACTGCAGACCTGCAAGGAAAACCTAGGAACAGCAGGACAAGTCACTATTTCAGCTATGGGAATATGTCCATGTTGCTCCTATTGTTGCTGCGAGACATTCGTTGCAAAACAGCTGCAGTTTGATGAAGAGCAGATGGACCATCTCAGGTAGCCTTGATTTCACCTGGGTGCCATTAATCAGCCAGCATCTGCTGCAGTGCTGGGGGCATCCCAACCTCCCACCCTTGACAGGAGTTGCACACAATGTCACTTGAGATGATGGTAGCTTCAGCAGCAAATCTCTAATGCCAAGGCAAACTTCATGTTGATCTGCTCAACTACCTACTAGTTGTACCTGTGTTCAACAGCACAGGTAACCTTTCCCTTTCCCCTTGTTCACCTCTCACATCTGTAAGTACTTTCGGATCACAGCTAGGTAGACTGAAATACCTTCCCTTGAAGAATTAAACACAAGCCCCCAAACCATTTTCTGCTGTGGCAACAGAAAGGACTTGCAGAAAAACGGGCAAAATGAGGCATGGAGAGAAAGGTTTTAGGACTGGCAGTTCATGGAGATGAAGCATCTGAGCCAGTGAACGTTATGGGAGCCAGAAGTTGTTCTCATGTTTGATACCAAAGCAATAAAGTTTTCACTGGATCTGGGGCGAGGGATACAAAATCAATAGTTCATAGAATCACTTTATTCCACTTTTGTGTTGTCTTCTGAAGTAGCTGGAAACTGCAAGTCTTCACAGAAAAAGCCTGGACCAAAAACCTGATCCAGCAACATCTATGTTCTTATGCAAAAGAACTGGCCTGGTTTAAAAAGAGGCCCCAAGGCTGAAAGTCTCATTTCACTGCCCCCCGCCCCACCCCAAATCAATCTTGAATGATGCACAAATAAGACAAGCTTCACGTCTCATTTTTCTTCCCCCAGTCTCCTCTCAGGAGAAGACAGATGTAAAACAACCCTGGTAATTCCAGCCAAGCCCTTGGTCTGTTGCAGGCACAGCAACAGCAATCTAAACCCCATTCTGAGCCCCAGGAAGGAGACCTTTGAACCTTCATGACTGATTCTGCCCTTGTTGGGGCTGGACCCCAGAGGCAGAGCTTGGCAGGGAGTCTCAGGTCCATGGGTCCCTTTTCTTGGTGCTGGCTCTGTTAGACCCAGCAGACAGAGCACAAGGACACGTGCACTACATAGATACCCATGTGGCAATCTGGCTTCTGGTCCAATCAAGCCTGAATTACAGATTCCTGACATGACCCCTGGATCGTGCAACATTGATGCTCAAGCATTGTCAAAGAAATAACAGAGGCTTTTATCCCCTCTGCCTTACGGCAAAGTTTTTCAGCCCATAGGTTTCCCCCACATCATCCTATTCCAAGCTCTGCAAATCCATACCTGTGTTTCTCCAGCTAATTGCCTGTAAAGATTCAAACCATGAACTGCAACTTAAAGCTATTCACAGGCATTAGGGGAGCATTAAATGGGAAATTCAAAAACTAAATTATAGTTTCCCACTGCATTTTTTTTAAAAAAAACACAACCTGCTTTTAATGAGAAAGAAAAATAAAAAAGTCCCACAGTTGACTAGAGGCTCCTTCCTACCTACCACACATGCAGGCTTTGGCCAAATCCTCGATGGGAGTAGAGCAACAAAACTCCACAGGAACCAGTGCATTTACATTGACAGGCTCCAGCAGAGGATCTGGCCCTACTGGCACCAGTACAAGCTTGAAAAAAAAAAAAATCTCTGCAGAAGATCCCCCCCATCTCTCCCCTTCCAGGCAGCTTGGGTTCCTGTTGAGCATCTCACACCTCTCTGCCGGGAAGGTATGATTTATTTGGCAGCTGGGCTTTCCCTCCCGGGGAGCTTCCTAATAGATCTGTGAAAGCAAAGGTTACGTGGAGGCAGCTCCAAGGATGAAGTCATTGGCTTTGCTCTGAGACTGGAGATTTTAGCCAAGCCTGATGGTTTCAATAAAACAAAGCTCACGAGCTTGCTGTTTGCCCAAATGGGATGAGCTTTTCTGCTGCAGCACCAGGGGAGGATTTGGACAGGAGCAGCCTCTGCACTGCCTGACAGGGTGACAACGAGCTGCCTCCTAGTGGTGCCCCCTAAGGTGTCTGCAACCGCCCAGCAGACCCTGATGACTCTGGGAATTAAAGGTGCCAAAACCAGCACTAATCCTCCCTGCGGGCAGAGGGGGGCTCAGCCCCACACAGGGACCTGTGGCACCTCTCGCTGGGGACTGGCACAAAGGTGGCACAACCCAAAGCGGTTGATGGAGTCACCCCTGCACTGCTGCAGTTGAGCCAGGGTACTTGAGGTTTGAGTGTGCTGTGTTTTCAAATAATAATAAAAAAAATAGCACAAATATTCGATTTCAGTCAATTTTACAGATTCCCTGTAGTTGTAGTGGTTCAGAGACAAGAGACTGTGGGGAGATGAGAATAATCACACAAGAGAAGAGCAGAAACACGCACACTGTGCTGCTACCTAACAGATACACGTGCAAATGCACAGCTGAGAACAGCCATGTGCATAAAGCACTGCAATATCTTGTCTTTTTGACCTTCTCACCAACCCACTGCCTCCTAATCCATCTCCCCCGAGACTTATTCCCAAGTCCCTGTCCTTTGAACAATTTCCAGCAGAACCTATTGGGGATGGGGGGGTGGGAAGCCCTCAATTTAAAATGTTCCTCTGTCTCAGGAAAAGATACATCCATGGAGAGAACTACATTGGCTTGAGGGTCTCCCAGGCAATTTTCAGGCCAAGTCTTTTTTCATCTTAATTGAGCATTTTCTTTTAATTTTGGAAGGTTCCAAGTTAATACAAGTTGCTTTTTTTTTGTATTTGTATTTAATTACATGCTGTTACAGTAACTTAGGCCAGATCGACATCCCAGTGAAATTAGTGTGATTATTTCAAGCAGCTTCAGTCAAAAAACCAGAATTCCAGCTCTCACAGAGCTGATTAAATAGTTAAAAACCTAATCTTGTAAATATTTTTGTGAATGGAAGTGGCTGTCTGTGACTCACAAGCATTTGGAGAAACACAGGGCACTTGGGAAACATTCGTGACTCTCAAAAGCTTCACGCAAGTCAGCACGAATTAGTGTTCAACCCAAATTTCATAGCCTGTTACTCACTGCTCCCTAACTCACCAATGTGAACAGCTCCGGTGCAGACATGTCCGCACTGAAGAAAGGAATCATGGCAAAAAGGGGCTTTTTCTGAACTTTTCTGAGGCAGAGAAAAGCCTGGACAATGTTGGGAGGCAGCAACTCACCAGAAGGCTGCTAACGAGGTGCAGGCAGAGCTGGCACTAAGAGCAGCCTCCCCTCACTCTCGTTAAAGGCAGCTCTAGGGAGCACCAGTGACCAGGAGCACCAAGAACAGGGTGGGAAAACACCACGTGGCACATCCCCTCGTGCCCAGGGAACCGCAGACCAGTCAGTCTCCCTTCAGAGCTCGAAGAAGATAACAGAGTAGATACTCCTGAAGGCTCTGCTAAAGCACATGGAAAACAAAGAGGCGGTTAGTGGCTTCACCAAGGGCAGGCCCTGACAGATCTGGTGGCTTTTTATGATGGGGTTAGAGCATCAGTGGATAAGGGAAGAGCAACTGATGTCATCTTCCTGGACTTGTGCAAAGAGTTCAACACTGTCCTGCATGACATCCTGGTCTCTAAATTGGAAAGACATGGATTCAATGGGGGGACCACTCGGTGGTTAAGGAATTGGGTAGACTGCCACTCTCAAAAAGTTGTGACCAATGACTCAATGTCCAAATGGAGACGAGCGATGAGTGGAGTTCCTCAGGGGTCAGTACTGGGACCAGTGCTATTTAACATCTTGTTGGTGACACGTACAGTGGGATTGAGGGCACCCTCAGCAAGTTTAGATTTAGCTTATGCATTAGGAAGAAGTTCTTTATTATGAAAGTGGCGAGACACTGGAACAGGCTGCCCAAAGAGGTTGTGGATGCCTCATCCCTGGAAGTGTTCAAGGCTAGGTTGGATGAGGCTTGGAGCAACCTGGTCTACCCCATGGCAGGAGGGGTAGAACTGGATGATATTTAAGGTCCCTTTCAACCCAAACCATTCTGTGATTCTATCATTCCATGATCTAAAACAACGTGGAAGTAAGAGTGATGCTATATGACTTCACTAATCAGTCACAGACCACATAAAATTGAGTCACAAACACTGAGCACTTGCAGAGGACATGTCATGAGCTGCCCAGGGACAGCAGCTTTCCACCAAAGTCTCTGAAGAATAACTACAGTTAAAAACCCTGAATCAGAAATGATTCCTCAACAATTCACAGAGGCAAAAACTGCATGTGAGCTCACTCCCCAGCTGCAGCAATACCCAAACCCCCAAGGTCCGTAAGCTGTGGCTGCATTTATAAAGCTCAGGGTTACCCCACACCAGACCTCTAACAACGCCCTTCACACCTTCTGATCTCTCTCACAAGGCTTCCAGAGAAGGATCAAGTGCCCCTCATCTTCCTCAGTTTGAAGAGTGTGAAGAAGTTTAACAACGGGTATATAAGTGCTGGAAGGGGACACAAGTAGCTACAGGATATAGGATTGGCTTTCAGCCAGTCAAAAAACCCCCAAACCAAACCAGAACAGTATTTACATGAGCTGTGATTTAATTTCATACTCAGACCTGCAGAACAAAGAAGTCTTTCAAAGGAAAGACACCAAGACTGTGAAAAATGCCAGATCAAATTTTTTCCACTAGAGAAATCTAATTTTTTGATCATATTCACTATGACTGGTCCTTTAGATGACCCCATAACATAGATTATAGGTTTGCATTGTTCTGTCCTCCAAGAAGCTTGCCACGCTATCTCAACCGTGCTTCAGCATTTGTGGTTACGTGGCCTGAAGTACACTCCAGCTCTTCACAACAATCCTTAGAAGACACATGAATATTTTTTTCTGCAACTCTCTCATGGCTGAGAGTACTTACTGAGCTCCAAAAGGCATTACAAGAAACAATTAGTAACAAACATGGAAAATGGCATTGCATTATTTCTGTAAAGCCCTCCGTGCCTCAGTTTCCCCAACTATGAAACACAACAGCTGCACTGTAATACAAACAACAAATATTTACAATAATTACTTGACCTGGAGTGATTTTTCACCCATTGGCCTCACAGACAGACTATCACCATCAAATCCAACCTATTCACCAGTGAAGCCATTCAATACTTGATATGCAAACAAAGCTTCCTGGAAGCTCCTCATAGCCTGAGCAGGTCCATGCTCCCCTGCAAGGACATGACACACATCTCGGAGAGCAGAGGGGACACCTCCTAAGGGAGCTAACATTTTGAAACCCTTTATGAGATGTCCTGTAGAAGTACAACCCAAAGGGAAGCCTGTCCTCCCTGCATGCACTACAACAGCGAGCGGCAAGCTTTGGCAAGCCTGCCAAGACCAAAACCTGCCCAGGCAATAACTTTGGCTTGTTCATGCTATTTTAAGAAAATATCAGAATTCTGCAGGATCCCCGGCTTAGCACATTTGTAGGTTGCTGTGTCTCTACTCAGAAGCAGACTGGGATGCCCAAATCCATGGTCCTGATGACAGCCCACAAAATAAACAAAGAAAACCCCCCAAACCCATCAAACAAACCTTGAAAGAGCCATGCTGCTCCCTCCAGGGAAGGTGACCTGTCTTAGCGACACAATGCTCCTCTCCTGCACAAAAACAAGACGAGGGAACACCAGCAGTGCACAGAGAGGTGAGAACCAGGTGACACCTGTCACACCAACCCCCCAAAATCCCCCAGGGATTGTCTTAGGAGCCCTTTTATACTGAGCACCATGGGAAGGAACACTGGGATTGGTCCATTTGGGCCACCTGACCCATCCTCTCCTCCCCCATCAGAATCTGGGTGGCCCCAGAGAATTTTTATCCTGGTCTTCTCAAACCAGCCAGGGGTGTGTCTCACATCCAGCTGTGCTGCAGGAGGGCGTGATTGCAACACATCTGGCTCCGGGCATCGCTCCATGGGCAGCTTCACCGTGACACTCGCCAGCTAACCAGAGAGGGGAAAAAAAGGGGGAAATGAGAGACTGGAAGTTTAATCTACACCGAGTCAAAAAAGTGTCAGACAAGTTCAGGGGGGGAATGGATTAAACCCTGCCCTGCCTGGCAGCGGGTCCCGCTGGGCTTCGTGGGGCAGCTGGCTGCAGTGACTTGGCTTGGGGTCCGCAGGCTGGCAGAACCTTTAATAAATGTATTAGTAAGGATTTAGTTGTAATTAAATCAAAACAAGCTATCTCAAAGAGGAATAAGGGCATTCTTTCCTCTGTAAATTGAACTAATTGGTTTAAATATCACACTCTCAGTTAAACAGGTGCAGCATCATTTAGAAAATGCCATAATTTCCATCAGAAAGGTGAGGGGTTTTTTTTTTTTTGAGTTTCTAGTAGAGCTGGAGGAAGCAGACAAGGTTTTGGGGACAAAAGATGCTCTGTTGTGTCCCAAATGTGAAACAGAAGCAGTTTTCATATTCGTTGCTCCTGGGTCTGTGCTGACAACACTAACAAAGGCTGCACAAAAATTATGGGGGGATAATAAATATTTTGCACGCCACATTCCTAGAAAGTGGATAGAGTTTCATTTGGACTGAAATGTTTTTTTATCAAATGAAATTATCAGCATAATATTCGATTTCCTTTTTTTTTTTAAAAAAAAAATTAAATATTTTCCCTAAACTTCAAAAAAAACCCCATCAAACAACTAGATATCTTTTCTGGCATTTTTTAGTAATTTTTGTTCATCCAGGGCAGTTGCATGTGTTCTCTCAGATAACCTAATCATTACATTTTCTTGCTGTAATGACAACTTTTTTTTTTTTTAACAGTCAAGGCTTTCATCTTTGAGCTGAAGATGTTCAATGCTGAGGAGCACTTACCACCCTGCTCTACCATGGATTCAGACAAACTCTAAACAAAAACTGTGACAGTAAACTCATTTGTGACCATGTTGACCTCTCCTCTTGATCCATTCTGATCTCCAGGTTTGGTGGTAGGAGCCTTTTAGCTCCTGAGAGGTGTGAATATCCCTCCTCTTAGGTGATATTTCAGTACCATTAGTTATTATATTTGCTTTGAAATAGCTGCCGTGAGTGCTTGTTCATCTCCCAAGTCCAGCACTCCCCAGTGCTCACATAGAACCCTTTGACATGTTGGCTTTGCCTCATAACGCTTCCTTTCCTCTAAAAACTGTAAAGCCCTCAGGAAAAATGTAAAGATTAATTATTTATCTACGCAGAAAAACCGGGCTTCATAAATTTTCCTGTATTTGGGAGGCAGAAAAAAACCCATCTTCTGCATTTTCCTGATCTATTAAAAAACCAAACCAAAACAATAAATCTGTAACCTTTGGACTGAATATCTAAAGAGGATTTGGGTGAATCAAAGCCTCTGGGTGGCTGGTGGGTTTTGCAGCCATTGTAAGAGCTCATCCACACCATCCCACTAGCGACTACTGGACTTAGCTTTCCTCTTTAATTACATGACACAAGCCTTCAGAGGTGTTTTGTTTTTTATAAGACACACCAGAGAGCTCTCACGCTTCCTTGAGAGCAGCCTGGGGCTGTTGGTGTGGGGAGATGCTGAGAACTCCGAGCCAGCAGGGCTGAGGGGATGGAGGGTCACCAGCAGCCTCAGCAGGATGGGTTCAGGTCTGGGCTGCGGACCAAACCCTCCTGGCAAGGGGTATGCTGTGGGCCTGGGGATCTGCCTGCAAGCCTGAACCCACCAGCATCCTGAGAGGAAGAGCAAAGGGCAAGAGCAAAGAGCAAGAGGAAGCCTGAAGCATGCCTCCCTCTCCACATCACCCCATCAAAGAAAAACATTCGCAGCCATATTATGAATGACTTTGAAACCAGAGTTTTAGAAACACTTGAGGTAGAAGTCATCCGGCACAAACTCCAGCTGCCTCAACGAATTTAACTAGTGCCTCGTTTAAAATCTGCTGAGTCAATGTAAAAAAAGAGCCATCAGCTTTTGCAGCCTTTTTTTCATCCACTCAGCACTGCCTCCACCCGTGCCTGGGCTGGGTTTCCAGCTGGTGTATGTTGGCATTGCTCCACTGGTTTTAGCAGAGCTACACTGGTTTGCAGCCCCTCGAGGCTCCGACCTGGGGGAGCAGGCTGCTGCCTGCATTTACCAGGTGAGTGCATCTCATTTTGGCAAGGAACCGCCACACACCAGTTAACAGCCTTTTCCATGCAGAGCCTGCTACCGGCTGCAATCATCAGAGGACATAATGTCATACATTAGGGCCTGAACCTCCTGTGACACCTTTATGCAGTTAAAAAGCCTGTTCTATATATACAGCCAGATAAAAGTATATATTGTAAAGCAATGAGGGGGGCTAATCTCATTACAACCTCTTCAAAATGCAGTGGGAGAGTGATAAAATAGAGACAATAATTCCACGGATGCTGACTTCCATGTGGTGAACAGGCAATATCAGAGGAGACAAGACATCAGCCAAGCTGCTCTCCCTGTTGGGCTCTGCAGTATGAGTCCATTTTCCCCACCACCTCCTGTGACACCAAGCCCAGAGGACACGGTAGGACTTGTGGGGCAGGGAGGTGAAAAGATGGGCAGGAATCTGAAAAAGGAGAATGAGACCTGGGGAGCCAGGAACAGGGCAAGGCTCTTGGTTCAACATGGGAGGTCAAGGCTGGTGGAGTCACTAAGTAGGAAGGGGACAAGAGTGTGAGAGGCTGATTTAGAGATACGGGAAACTGGAAGATTCTTGGATTCCACAGAAAAAGAATGGAAACTGAAATGTGGTTTGATCAACACCAGCTTATCAGCTGGTCAACAAGTCAAGGTGGGATTTAGCATCAAACAAAGCAAATCAGCCCTCTAAGAAAAAAAAAAAAAGACATATAAAACCACACAGAACTGGGCTGAGAGAAAGCAGTGTACAGGGGGAATGCACCTGTTGTTTTAGTTGACAATTCTGAGTTGTATTCAAAGTCCTGCTCATGGGAAGAAAGGTGGTGACACTCATTTCTGGTGGAGTCTCCCTTGTGGGTTATAAACACAAGGTTTCTCCGCAGCCTTTGCAAAGGGGTTACGTGCCAGGTTGAAAGCCTTCATACATCTTTTATACATCAAACATTTCTTATCATGCCTTCTACTACCCTCATTCTGATTTTTACATTTAACTAGTATGTAAACATGAGTGCAATTTGTAACATCTGAGATGAGGTTCAACTTGCTTTAAATCAGCTTCTCTCCAGGGAGGTGTGAGGTGCCGGCCTGAACGTGCAGCAGTGAGAGCCTGGCCCTTGAGTAGGAGAGCTGGGTACCCAAATCCTGTGGGCAATAACTTATGTACCCTGCACCCACTCGCTCTCAGACTGCTATTAATCGGGGAGCTGCGATGTGTGAGATAGGGCAGAGACAGGGTCTGTGTCTGCTACAGGGAAGCAAAATGTCTGTGATGGAGAAGCTGTGCACACTAACACATTTACTCATCATTATGAAGTGCAGCAGAGCAGATAAAACCATTAGATATTTAAAAATTAGTAAATGCTAGTATGCAGTGATTTGGGCATTTGTAATGCTGCTTTAAATTGGATCGATATTTTCCAGTTCGTTTTACTGTAGATTTTGAACCCTGCTATTGCCCTCGAGCTCCATGCTCTGAGCAGCAGGTAAGCCAGCAGACGTAGGAAAGATTTCTGCTGGGATGTGGCCAGTTGTGATTCAGGAAGTGCGTCAGCGCCTGGAGACTCACTAGGCACCATCTCTTTTATTCAAGAGAGCTTAATTGTCATCCAGGACAACGGGGACGATCTCTCAGGGGCTTGTGTTGACAGAACATTAACTAACACACGCAAGCTCTGGGATCCCATGACATGATCCATCACTGAGTAAAGACAAGTTGCCTGTATCACATAGGATGAATTCATCGAGGAGCCAAATCATTAGCATAGAAAGGTCATCTACTTGTCTGTCATTATTGTGTGAGGCAGATAGTCTATAATGTGTGCAGGAGTTCCCCATGGAGCAGCAATCAGCCCCTTACTACACTATTTCATTGTTCCTTTTAAAGCTGGTGAAGAGCTTCCTCATTGAAATCTGCTGCCATAAACACCTGAAAGGAAATGTATAACTCCTGGCTACTTCTGTCTTCATTACACAAGCATGATCACCCTGGGATAAAAAAAGTTATTTGCGTATTAGTGGTCTCTACGAGGTACAGTCAGACCTGAAGATTTGAAATGGTGTCTATGTAGCTCGTAGCAAAATAATATTCCAGTTTAAAATACCAGAAATCTGCATCTGAAAAAAAAACAAACAAACCAAAACAAAACAGCTCTACTATATTTTTCTTGTCTTCATTACACAAGCATGATCACCCTGGGATAAAAAAAGTTATTTGCGTATTAGTGGTCTCTACGAGGTACAGTCAGACCTGAAGATTTGAAATGGTGTCTATGTAGCTCGTAGCAAAATAATATTCCAATTTAAAATAGCAGAAATCTGCATCTGAAAAAAAATCAAAACCCAAAACAAAACAGCTCTACTGTATTTTTCTCCCTGGTTATACCAAGTGGTTATACTTGTGCAGTGCAGTTTAGCCACGTGGCTGCAGATGTCCACCAACAAATGTCAACGCTGCTGATTCCCCTGGCTGGATGTCCCAGAAGGTCAGGCAAACCTTGCCAAGTAAGCACTAGCTTGACATCTCTTTTCACCTCATCAGCCAACCTGCTGAATCTGCAAATAACATCAAGAAATGCCCCCAAAGCAACATATTTTGGAACTGGACAAAAAAACCACACCAAACAATCATTTTGCTCCAGCAGCAGCGAGCGTATGGTTTGTGTCATTCCGTTGTGAACTTGGACATAATCCCATTTGGCACTTGAACGATACAAAACCAGCCCAGCTATGAATATTATTTCATTGTGACCTGGGGGTTGCAGGTCTGAGGTTCTCCCCTCTTTCCCATAGTGCCTGGTTCCCAGTGCTGCTGGAAACACAAGCTGCTCACCGTCATCTCCTCCACTGCGCACTTCTCCCCAGGGTGGCACCTGGTTCCTGGGCCAGAACACCTCTGCCCTCTCCTACACTGAGTCCATTGCTGCCTCTCTGCAGCTGAGAGCACAAAAGGAGGAGTGAATTGTATGGGGTCGAGTGGTTGGCGTGTCTTCGAAACGCCGTCTTGGGCAGCAGCTCTTTGCCCTGTGTGCCCACGCGCTGCTCAGGGGCTGAGCGACTGAGTGATCGCACGATAATAAAGCCGCGTATTTCAGGTGGTCTGAGGGTCAGGTTCAAAACTTGACCCTAAATGTCAGTGATACACGTCTGTGGTGGTAGTATTTCACAGCCTTTATGCGAAGACCTTGGGGGCTTTATAGTGCATCCTCTCAGAGACAAACTGTCCTGCCTGCCTTTGTGATAACCTTGCTGGCAAACAGATCTATAGCACCTCATATTATTTCATTTCAGAGGTTCCCATTCAGAAAAGAGGCACTGAAAACCCGTAACAATTGAAATATAGTAGTATTTGAACCAAGGTCACACTAGCTTGAGGGCTGACTCTGTGTGTTCAAAATTAACCTCACCCAATGTATGTGCTGCTTGGTTTACAAGCAACGCTCTGAACCCCTGATATTCAAAGCAACAGAAAGAAAAATGTTTGCAAAAAAGGATGGACTGGAGGACATGAAAGGCAGAAAGAAGCCATATGATCATTTCACCCTATCCTTACGCATAAAACAGGCCAGCAAACACCACTCTGGAGTTCCTCTGGTGCGATCATATGTACTTCTCTGAGCTCAGTTTAACTGAGAAAAGTCAGGACAAAACCCAGAAAAATAAAAGAGAAAAATCCTATTGACCTCGATAGAGACCAATTTCCAAGATGACTTGGGGGCAGAGCAAAAAAAACCAAAACAATCTATGTTTTTCAGTGCTATAAGCACAACTGCATCCCTGCCCCCTGCCCGGCTAGCAGGGGCTGGTTGGTTGTGCGAGCTTCATTAACATGCTATGGGCGTTTTACACACAGAAAAGGTGACCTATTGCTTTGCCTGTTAATAGATCTTCTACCCGGCAATGTTTCTATAAGCCAGCTAAAAGTTACCCGGCTTTCTCTGTTCAGAGTTGCACCAGCTGACCTCGGAGTGTTATCTTTCAAAGGATTTTGCAAACCTATTGCAGAGCAGCTGCGGAATGCACTTCTATCAGTTTTGTCCTAATTGACATCGACTACAAACAGGCTTAGCCTAAGCCGAAATAAGTACTCTTTTGCTGGGGAAGGCTGTGCACAAGGCTGGCTGTGTGCAGGGAAAAATGGTTCCAGTTTTGCTCTGGTCAAGTTCCTGGCTAAAAGACAAGTTTTTGCAAAATGCACAAAGGCAGCACAGAGGGATGCGGGAGGGACTGTGAGTAATCGCCTGGAGATATCCACGTTTAAAGGAAGTGAGAGTGATTGGGTTTCTTGGTGTATTAGCTGCCTTCAAAAGACAGAGCTAACGCTTCTTGAAAGTTTTCTAAAAATGCAAGTTCATCAAAATGGAAATTATCTGCCGGAATGTGTCCACTCCAAGGCCTGAGCCTGAAAGTACCCTGAAAGGAAAAGCTCATTGGCAGCAAACCCTTCCAGCCTGACATCGCTGGACTGGAGCAGTCAGAATTAGTTTCCAAATTACTTTTTGGCTTCACCACCAGAGCATGCTTTATCATCGCTAGCAACACGCAGACGTTTGGTCCCCTTGAAACTGAAGCTCTGATAGACTGAAACTCCTTTCTAATTCACTCCAGCAGAAAAATTTGGAAATATTCTACCTAGAGTCGAAGTCTGTGTTAATATTTTTCATTTCAAGCATTCGGATGCAATTCCTAATTCTGACACTGTCTGGTCAATCCAGTCCCCTGAACACTTTGCCGACCGCCCCGATGGATGCTGAAGCTCTGGCCGCTGGCAGAGCCTGGGGGCACTGGCAGGTCCCTGCACCCCACGGTCCCCATGGCTGATGCCGATGGCCCCATGACACTGACAGCATGAGAAGTGTCTGAATTATCTCAAGTACCTCACGTCTCGAACAGGGCTGACAGATACTGGCAAATACGCCGGCGTGCCGGCTTGCATTTTTACCCTGTTTCTTCCACATTAACAAAAGAGGGGGGAAGAAAAAAGAAGCCTAAGTAATGGATTTTTCTTCTGCTTCATTTTACTCCCACCTTCTCTGCCCCCTGTAATCTGATTTTTTACACCTCATTTATGTGTTTTTATTCAGCTCATCTTTGTGTTTTCTTTTTTTTTCACACCTTTGGATCAGCTCTCTCCCCATGTCTGGCACCTGTGATTATATCCTTCAGCTTCACAATGCAGACTTGCAGAGTAGCATTTAATAACAGGGAGGATTTGACTGACTGGAGCTTTGATAATGGTGGTGGGAAAGGCACAATCGCTGCCTTTTCAACAGTATACTTTGTGCAGAAAGCATTCGACAGTGTCACAATCTGATTAAAAAAAAAATAATCCTGGATTCCACCCATAATTATACCTTCTCTCCTTTACCTATCCACCTTCTTTTCAAAACTAAGCTATTGTGGGTGACACCAGTCTCTGGGGAGGTGGGGGTGGTGGGACACAAGCCTGGAAAGAGACAGAGAGGAGAAAAAAAGTTCAATTCACCATGATTTTGCCTCAGCTTCTCTGCCTCCCCAGCTCCCGTGTGTCTTTTTTCACCTGACACCTTGTGCTCAGGCCTGTTCTGTCTGTGAGGTTTTAGGCTGAAAAAATATCAGGTTGATGGCACTGCTGGTAAGGCACTGGAAATGGAAAGGCTGAACGGTTTCCAAGAAATTAGAAAACCGGGTGAACTAAGAGGTTACACGGTGTTTGATCATCAGCTCCACTCAGGGTCCTGGCTGGGAGGAGGAGGAAGGATTGTGGGTGTCCAGCCCTTGCTAAAAACAAGGTGAGGATGTCCTGCTGCTTTTGGGATTTTTGGGATGAAGGACCCCACAGCAGCTCTGAAAATGCACCCCAACCCTTTCCAGAATGCAGATGGTTGTGAGGGGTGAAGGCCATGGCCTCACGGCACTTCCCAGCCTTGGCTGGAAGGTTATTCCTGTACCCCCTCACAGGTTTAAACTCTCCAAAACAGTTTATAAACATGGGGCAGACTCTCTAAAGCTCTCCAGAGACATCTGTGTTCACGCCTGGGAGCCAGAGATCAGAGCACATTGAACATCCTCAACACCACCGAGATCTCAAAGCATCCAATTGCTTTTGGAACCAACTGCGGGTGTACGGAGGCGCCAGGGCTGTGACCCCAACCCTCACTCCTCAGGTGCTCACCCAAGCAGTGCAACGCCGAAGCTGAGACTCCCTCCTCACCTCGGTCTCCGGATTTAAGCCAGCTAGAAAGATGTGGACGGGGTGGTGTGGATGGAGAAGGCTGGAGGTGCTCTTGGCTCTGCTCAGGCAGGGGCAGGCTCTTGAGCCGACTGCTCTGCCTTCTGCTGCTCTGCCTCCGCGCTTTGACTCGCTGAATTTCCAGTAAGCCAGGACGTTGCATCCATCAACGCTGGCAAAGGACCAGCACCGTGAAATGGTTTTTAAGAAGCGTCCTTGGGAAGAGATTGAACAGCTGGCCTGGATGGACAGGACGTACCTGATTTTAAATGCCTAAGGGGGCAAGGAGCTGAGCAAATGTTCAGGAAAGTTTTAATGACGGGGTTACTGGCATCAACTTCTGGCTAAATACAGTAATGTAGGGGGGGAAAAAAGCCACTAGGGTGATAGTCTCAGGGCTGCCTTTTGGCAGGAAAACCTGCCCTCTGGGGCGCGATCGATATGGCTCTAACAAGCCCGGACAGATTGATGGTGGCGGCTATCGATAAGGGAGGGGGGCGCAGCGATTGCCCCAGCACCCAGGCAGAGCATCAGACAAGCAGCACCAGGCAAAACGCGGGACCTGGCATCACCCGAGCTTGCTCGAGGACAGGGCACTCCCCCACAGCTCCACTGGGCTCAGGGTGAGGGCCACAGCAAGCACTAACCTGGGCATGCAAAGGGATGTCTGAAAACACACCCGGCTTTTGTAAAGGCAGGTGCAGCTCTGACGGCCAACACACTCCTGTAACTGGGATTTCTAGCGACCCAAGCAGCACAAGTTGGGGTTCAGCACCACATCCATCCCCACACGATGCACAGTGCCCTGACCATATTTTCCTTGGTTTACAGCCTACGGCAAATAACAGCATCTGTGGCTGGGCTATGGGAATCACCAAGTTAAAGCAATACACTTTTACGTTTTGGTTTGTTTTTTTTCTGCTGCTGCATTCCTTTAGGCTGAATTAGGCATTTTTCTTTCCATTCAAGCTCATTTTGATTAAAAAAAAAAAAAACAAAACCCTCAACTATCACTGAAAACAGAATCCATCTGAACTACATACATATTTGAAATCCTACTGCTTAAAAGTGACCTTGTTTTTCGAAAACAGATTTTACTTATTGTTATATTATGACTAAGGCCATGCAAATTCTCTTGGGCTAAGGACCTATTTGTTAAAAAACCATCCAAATTGGATAATGCTGAAATCTAAAAATTCATGCCAACATCAACCTGAGCATTACTCTTAACACCATTGTTTATTTCAAACGTTTTCTAGGCACAATGCTTTCACTTATTCTTCCTTCACATTTGCCTAAATTTAACTTAAAAGCTGTTCCCTTCCATTTTCCAAAAAAAAATACTTCAATTTGTCATTGAAAGAGTCATTTTTGGTAACTCTATAACTACTTGTTTTTCATTTATCCAGGGGGGAAAAAAAAGGTTCACCCAAACTACCATGTTTTGTTTAGCCAGTAAATCCAAAAGAAACCTGTATTTCACATGGTTTTAACAGAAGCTCTTATTTTAAATAACAGAGTAAAAAAAGAAAATACCAGCTCTTAAATTGTGAATAGAAGTAGCAGTACATCAGAGCAATGAAACAAAAATTAAATGATATTATTTTTCTCTCTGTCTGAGGATTAGCCCACCTTCCAGTGTGGTTGCTTCAGTTATAGCCCTAAATTAGCACCACAGCCATGAAAAAAGACGGTGATGTCAAGAAGCCAGTCAAATGCTCCTTGTGCAAAGACAAGACTATGAAACAACTCCGCGATAATCACCATCTTTGTTATACCATCGTGCTATTCATTTTGGGGGAATCATCTTTTTACACTTTATTGCACGGCACTCTGTCTTTCTCCATTAAAATCAATGGCAGACATAGGAGGCAGCCTGTTTTGTTATGGTCTTCCAGGCAGCTCAGACACTTCTGGGAATCAGGAACAGAAGAATAATGCGTTTCAATAAGCAGCTTATCGACCAAGCAGGAGTTAAGTGAACCTGTGGTGTACTTCTCCAGTTTCTCTCCTCTCGCATGATTATTACGCTTTACTCATGCTCTGCTTTTGTTCCTTTGACAATCGATACCTTGCAAGGACCCGTGGGCCAGCACGAAGGGTGCGGCGCCGTGAGGGATCGGGACCTGGGTTTGCTCCCATCCCTTAGTCTCACCAGCTCCCTCCCCTCTAAAACCTCGGAGTGACCATCCCACCAGATGCGCAGCATTTGCCTGCTGGATCTCCAGCTTTCTGAGCGCAGCTGGGCTCACAACACTGCTCTTCAGAGAGGCACAGGGGAGGCTGCACAAGCATCAGGTCAAAAGTTTCCCTTGAGAAATGCTGAAGCATTTTCCATGTTTCCTCCTAACCCCTTTAGGCAAGTAAAATACACAAGCTACAAAGAAGTCCCCGTGTGTTGCCTGATCTAGTTGAGAGGCATCCCTGCCCATGACAAGGAGGTTGGATTAAATGATCTCTAAGGTCCCTTCCAGCCTAGGCCATTCTAGGATTCTATGAAATCCGCAGAGAGAAAAAGTAAAGTGTAAAAGCAAAGGCAGACATGGTTTCTTTTCCGACGCAGAGCAAGAAGCAGTCTGGTGAGTCACAGTAAAGCCAGAACTGGGACACGCAGCTCTCGTAGTTGCTATTTGGGGATGAACTGATCATCTTCCTGATCCCGGGTGGCCAGGATACCCCGTACCTGTTACAAACTGGGCCACCTGCACCCTCTCAGGTGATGGACCCCAGCCTTTGCTCTAGCATGCTGAGCTCTGACCATGATCAAAGGGCTTCCCACAGACATCCTGAAGCAGAGGAAGGAAATCCTAATATCATTTATGCTCTAATGTTACAGGGAAGACCTGGCTTTGGTGCTGATAGGCTATGGGACCTGGGAGCTGCACCTGCCTGATTTCTGACTGGTACCAGGCAAGGCACACAGCCTTCCTCTGAGTTTTTTTTTCTTTAATGCAATTATCTGATGTATTTTACAGCAGTTACGAACAATACAGGGCGTCTCAAAGACAGTGAGCACCCACAAATTGCAACCTGTATGCTGCAGCTCCTCTGCATTGCAAGAAATCACATTAAAAGCCTTATGTGAGCTCAAGCCAGGGACCACTTTCACTGACCAAGACGTCTGGAAGTGAAACCATGTCGTGGGTTTCTCCTGTGCACAAAAGCTGTTTCCTGCATGCAGTGTGCGAAACATCTGCTGTGCAGGGCACCTGCTGCCGCACAGGAACGGGACGTGTGGGAAGATTTTAATTACTCACCATGGAAACCCACATTAATAGCTATAGTCCTCCATAATAAGCTGGATTGGTCTTTCACCCACATCTACAGAAATACCTCCAGGAAGGACATTTGTGCTGTAGATATGCTCTTGGGCACTTGGCACCAAGCTGCAGATCCTCAGTGTGTGGCCCCAGCAGAACAAACCTGGCCCATCCAGCACTGCTCTTTGGTCTGACTCTCCTGGCCAGACCCAGGAGAATCCCACCATGTCCATCCCCAAACCCACAGCACTTCCCATACTCCCACACCACCAGCAGCTGAACCAAGCTCATCTTGCTGAGTGGTCAACCAGATTGTAGTTGTTTCAGGATTGTTTATCCCGAACTTGTTGATCTTACCCCATCGATCTGAAGCTTGGATTAATTTGAACCTAAATCTCTCCCATCAATGTCAGGGAGATGGTCCTCCAGGAATCAGCGGAGATGAAATTCCACATCCCTTCTGTGAGCAGACACCTCCAAGCTGCGTGCCTGCATCTTGCCCTCCTGCTGCTCCACACAGGAACACCTGAGAGGACCCTGTGTGATGCACTGGCAAGACACCAACGGTCCTACTGTCCTGCAAGGAATCACAGCGCTGGGGGAGCCCCAAGACAAAATGGGAAACTCTGAAGGAAAACAGAAAATAATTTGCCAAACTGCCCAGCTGACCCTGCAGAGACAGATGATCAAAGTGCTGACAAATTCAGTATAGAGTTGCTAAAAACTACAAACAAACAAAACACAGCGAGAAGACAAGGATGCATCGTGCAACCACAGCTTTCACGTTTTTAATTCTCCTGCATCTGTCCTCAGTCCATAAAAGGTGACCTGAATTTTGCCCACTGCCAGAACCACCGCAGCCACTTTGGCTCTCGAGCTCCACTTCTACGACACTGCGGAGGTGAAGAACAACCCACTCGTTTTATTGCTCACTCCCATGTGCTCAGACTTTCGACTTCCCGCTCCCCCAGCACGGGACTGACTCCCTTCCTCTGCAGAAACACTGGTAGAGGATGACATTAATTATATCAGAGGCAGATGTCTGATAAACAAACAACCTTGGAAAAATTATGTGGCACTTCACAGGCAACGTCCTTTGCCTCACCTTGCTGGCCCCAGGAAAGCTCATGGCACGGGGCTCTCATACCTTGGGACGGAGTGAGGAGGGGAGCAGTGCCTGCTGCCCTGCAGTTGCCTGCTCACACCGAGGAGTTGCTTATGCTCACCCCAGGGTTAGGTTTTTTTGTTTGTTTGTTTGTTTTTTAATTGACACATTCACTGACTCTGACAAAGCAAAAGAGCCTTCGGCCAGGTAAGGATCTGGTTCTTACTGCCTTCGCAAAAATCACTTTGCGCAAGCCTAGTGCTTTTTTATGTGGAGTTTCTAATCAATATTCCTCAGTACAATCCTGCAAGATGGGCTAATAGAATTATTTTACAACAGAGAAAAGAGAAACACAGAGACTCGAGCAAACTATTTTACAGCGTGCATTTAGAAATTTAATGTGTGAGGATCGGCCATACTGGGAGAAAGCAAAATTCACCTCGTCCAGATTTGTCAAAATAAGTTGACATAATTCTCCCTCTGGCACTGTTTAACCAGACCATGATGTCATTTCACAGGAGCCTGACCATCTGAAACCTGGACTTCAGAACAACCCCTGAACTCTCCCAGCGATGCCCAGGTGATGAGGGCAGAGAACCTCTTTCCAAACAAAAAAGCTCTCTTCGGCAGGGCACGTGGGAGCAGAGGGCTTTTGAAAATATCACCTACATTTTGGGTGTTGTCCATAAGGACTGTTTGGAAAGAGGAGGTGGGCAGGAATGATGCCAACACGGAGAGAATCGTTCCTGCCATAAGAAAACAACTTTGCCCAACAGCCAGCCTTCAAAGCTTTCCCTTTCCCCACATAACGCTCCTCTCCCACAACACTTTTGTGGAAAGAGGAGAATCCCAAAGGCATCAGTGTGCTCCTGTCAGGACACACGTGTGCCCGGCTCAGCCCTCCCTCACCTGCGCTGCACGTCCTGGCAGACGTGGGTTGGCTGAAGCTGGAAGTGGCCAAATTCCACATAAACCAAGTAAGAGCAGCCCTGAACCATGCCAGGCCATGCAGAAGACAGGTATTAGCCTCAAGCTGGCTCTTTTGCAGGGAGAAGGAAAAAAAAAAAGAGAACAATATTACCTTATTTATATATGACCTACTCTTTTTTCATTTTTATAATTAAAAGTTTAAATAGAGCCCTGAAGCTTGATAACGGCCACTTAAAAACCATGAAAGACCTGACTTATAAGAGAAGGCAATAAAACTCCAGGGGAAAGAAACCCAGCAGTATCCGTTAGGAGCAGACTGTCGTTTTGCCTCTGACCCTATTTTACACTGGTGCACTTCTACTGATTTTCATCTGGAGTTACGAACCTCATTGCGACAAAACCCCAGCACTTCACTTGTGCAAAAGGGATCACACCTGACCACTGCTAAGGACCAGCCCCAGCAGGTTTGTTGTCGGCCAAGGACTTTTTTCCCCCCAAATTCCAGCAGGTAACAAGCCTGGCACTGCCAAGGTAAGGGCTGAACACCAGGAATATTTGAAGAGAGGGAAAAAAATCCACCAGCAACCAAGTTTTGTTGATTTTAGACTGGATTGGGAAACAACACCTTGAGCTTCAGCCCACCAGGAATCAGAAAACCCAGGCTATAAACCTCTGAAAAACGGAATTTAGGAGGGAAATGGCAATTGCTCATTAACTCCAGTCGAGCGATGAAACTGCTCTGACTCTCAGATCAACTACTTTACAGCTCAGCAGGTCACTTTAGGGGTAGGCAGGAGTACATGTGTGTATGTTTTAACAAAACGAGATGCAATCTTAATTATGTTTGTCTGACTCTCATCATGTTACAATTGTACGTGTATCTGGCAACTGAAATAAATACTCCAGAGAAGAGTTACAGGTATTTTGCCAGACCTGTAAATCAAGCCTGAGAATGAAACAGCTCCTGTTTCCGATCTTGGATACCCAACAGAGCTGCCTCTGCTCCATGGTCTACAAAATTTAGCTCAGTTAGATCCCAAGGTAGCGATAAGCCGAGCTCTTCCGCCACTTCAGGGGACAGTCACACACACAGATGTCATTTAAAGCCAAAGAAACTCAGAAGCTCCAGGCATGGCAAGCAGCAACAAGGCACTTTCTTCAACAGGTAATTGTCATTTCAACCTATTTATGTTTTTTTTTTTTGCAGAAAGAACAACGCATCAGCTGAGTAAGCGCAGAAAAAAAGTAAGAACGATCTCTCTTTAAGGCAACTGCCTGGTTCAATGTAGGTTGATTTAATGATAAGACACTGTTTGAAGTTAATTGTAACTGCAGGGAACAACAAGAAAGCTGGAAACTCACTGTTGGGTGAAGCAAGGAGCTGAAAAAGACACAGGGTCAAACTGTGATATGACTCAAGGGAATATGTAGCATGATGCAGCTCCTGCAAAGTCTGCAGAGTTACAGTCAAAATTAGCCTACATCTTCTTAAATATGGGGCAGAGCACAGCCAGAGGAATTTGGCCAGATTCAGCCTCGAAATACAGCAAGTGAATGTGTCCTGCTGAGCCTGTGATGATGCCAAATGGGCTCGGCACAGGCTGGTCCTCACCCCCTACCCTTCCCCGCAGGTCTCCTGCGATGCTACTGGGTGTTCCTGAGCCCTCGGCACCTACAGAAGAAGGAAGGCAGGCAGGCGGTTGGAGGGTTTTTTGTGTGTGTGCATGCATGATTTTGAAATAACGGGATGATTAATTTTTAAAGCCAAAAGAAACTGTTAGTAAAAGACATTTACTCCTGGCTCTTTCAGAGTTACGCCACTTTACAGAGTACTGAGAATTAAAGAGTTTCCCGGGTACAAGCGGATAAGGTTTGTAAGTGTTCCAAATGAGAGAGAGCGGAACGCTGTGCCGGAGACCCCAAAGAGGGGGTTTCGAAAATCTGGAAGGCTTGGCATGTTCTTCCCCACTCCGACATTATCATTTAAGGCAGGAAGCTGACAGGCACCTTGAGGAACATCAGTCAACAGTAGCTGCAAGAAGCACATCTGCTGAACATCAAATCATTCCAACAGGACGGGAGCTCGTCCCGTGAGCTCTCGCCAGGTAACACCCCCCTACAGATCACAAAGACTCATGGACATTAGCAGGATCAGGTCCTCTCAGCCATTAACAAACCAACACCCTGTAAAATCAAGTGTTTGTATTTTTTTAGAAGTGTTCCTAACAGCAGGAAATTTTAACAGCTCTTTTTTTGTTTCCCTCATGCCACTGTGCATCCCTGAACAAGACTGAAATCACGGGACCTGCTGCTCCAGCCAGTACAGCCACCGCTCACCACGGGATGACCTGAGTTGTAACAATATTCCACATAGTAAACCAGTGTTTTCTCTACTGGAAAATGCAAAGTGTGGGGAGGGGTAGAGAAGAAGAAAAAAAAAAAAAAGAAAAAAAAAAAGAAGAGAAGCTTATCTAAATCTATTTACACGGAATGATTATTCAATTAATTTTTTCATTACACTTGCCAAAAAGAATTGCCCGTGTCTTTAATGCTGTATGTGAGATTTCATTAATAATTAATAGAAGCAGCTCTTTCTCCTCTGTTTAGCAAGCAAGAGCCTTTGTCTTTGGACACCCCGACACGCGCCGCAGGGACACAGCCCCGCTCAGCCACAGGTGCAGGGACCCCGCAGCCACCGAGGTGGAGGGGGACACAAGCTCCTGTGCCCTGAGCTACTGCCACTGTAGCTCCCCCCTTTGCAGCAACCAGGATAAAGAGCCTCCTCATATTGAGGTGATTTTGCTGGATGAGCCATTGTAAGCTGAATTGTCACCCTCATGCCATGACAATCCTCATGCACAACCACCCGCGCCTTGCCAACCTCCACCAGCAGCCACACAAGCTTTCCAGTCTATACCCTGCTGTTACGGCAGGACGAAACTAGTAGTGAACTAAAGAGGAACCAAGACTTTCAGCAAAACGCAGTGCAACCCCCTGCGGCCTCACACAGCCTGGTGATGCTGGATATGCAGCAGCAGGACCAGCCTCTGCCGAAGGGCTCGGAGATGCTCACAGGACAGCCAGCTCCAAGACAGCCCCACATCGCTCTGCAATGCATACCTGACCTTAGAGTTTTACATCATCTGTGGGACACCAGGTTAGCTCAGACTATGGAGTGATGAAAGCAGAGTGAGCAGTGTGAACAGCAGCTATAAATCACTCTACCTCCTTCCCAAACATAACATTTGTAAGAGTGTCCTGGGTTCTTATAAATATTTAAGTCAAATTTCAGCTGTTTATGTCTTACATCTGTCTTTATCAGCCTGCAATCACTTCTCTGCTTGCATCCCACACGGCTGCCTGCTAATCTAAGCTGGCTGCTCTCTGTGCAAATGTGTTTTCTCACCTCAGTTTGGACAACCACCATCTGAATTCTTCCGCCTGGTGATCCTCTCCAAAGAGGTCTCCAACAGAACGGCTTTTCATGGAGAAGGTAAAAAGGAAAAAGGAAAGTCCTCGAGACTTAACAATTAATTAAAACCTACATGATGTCTTTCTCTTGGCAGAAGGATCATAATTCGGCCAGGTGCTCACGCCTGTGCGTTTTGTTGCTTCTTTACTTTTAGTGCCACGCAAGCTATACATTATTTGGTTTCTCGCAAGAGGTGCGTGCTGCTCTCTCTGACACGGGGGAAATGCGGAAGGGCAAAGTTTATCTGCAGAAAGTCAGCTGGGGTGGATTATAGCCAGAGACTACCAATTTTCTGACTTTCTAGTATTCTCTCTAGTAGAAAGGAAAACAAAGGGGAGATTATCTTTAAGAACCTCCTGAAAAAAAAATCTATGCTTTCCAAGCAGCTGCAGAGCTGGTGAAAACCACAAGGAATTGGCAGTTCTGAATATTCTGTTTCACAGAGGAGAGACAAATGAAGGACAAGGATGTTGCAGAGAAACTTGCTGAACAAAGATTTCAGAGTCTCATCCCTTCCTCTGCTCTCAGGGACTCTGTAATAAAAGTCTTCCAGGATGGTCAAGAAAGGTCCCAGTGTCTGCTTCAGATACAGAGATATCCGGCAGCCAGAGGTACTGCTGGGCTGCTTACTGCAAGCATGCAACGCTGAGCCTCAGTGGAGAAAACTCATTCGGTGCCATTCCCCTCCTGCTAAGACTCTCCTGATGTCTGTGACCTCCTGGAGCCCTGGGAGGAGGAGAGGAGCGATAAAAGCCTGAGCTTTTCCCCACGAGGCTGGAAATCCGCTGGAGCCAGAGCATGCCACAAGGTCCCCTCCAGGACGGCACAGTGCAGGGAGGGTCATCCAGGACAGCGAGTTCAGCCCAGGGAGGTTCAACCCCTCAGCTCTGCACTGCCAACAGTGGGGCAACATTGGTTCCCGTGGACGATAATGTGGAGCATGAACCATAGCAGACACCTCCAAATCGCCCTCCAGCCATGCCTCTCCCCACTTGTCATGGCTGTTTGCCCCACCACGTTACCATAAACCCTCATGAACATATCTAAGGGGGCCCACAGAAGAGCCATGTCTTACAGTCCCTCCTCCATGTTGAGGAGCACCGACACAGTCCTGCCAGCACCGTGGCCCGCGGGGCCGGCGCAAGCTGCCGAGTGCAGGTATCAACACACGGCGCTGCCTGCAAGGGCTTTGTCCCTGGGTGTGATTGCAGAACCGGTGCCAGCGAGTGATCAGCTCAGCATCCCCAAGCAGTCCTGGCACTTCCAGCACTCTGGGGCTGGAATTTAGAAAATCCGGGTTCAGTTCCCAGCTCAGCTACACATTTTTTTTTTTGTCCCTGTAGGCAAGGAACTAAACCTTGCTGTGCTTTAGTTTGCCTTCTACAAGATGGAGTAAGGTTACAGTCTTTCTTCTCACCACTATTTTGACTTGTCTACTTACATTACAATCTTTTGGGAGAGGAGCCTGTACGTGCGTATCTACCAAATCTAATATAAGTGATCTAATCCTGGCAGATCTCTCTAGGTATTACTGTCATACAAATTCTGATGGCTGTGTCTATATAGACAGCTTAACCCACTCTCAGGTGCCACTAAGTGACTTATCTCAGCGCTGTGCCCAGGCACCAAGGTCTCTGCCTTGTTTTAAATTTGCATTTCAGAACCTCAGCTCCAGTTCTCTGGGATTACTGAGCCCAGAGACCTGATCCTGGCAGCCCATCCCACTGCTGTTGGCGTCAGACATTGCTAACATTCGACTCCAGAGCAAGACCTTCCCATGCCATTCAGGATCCGTGAGAAAAATCAGCCTCAGCAAATTAATTTATATAAACAAGTTAGGTCAATCGCCGTTTTCCACCAATTTTATTCACTCTAAGTAAATGAACCAAAGAGGGTTATTTCTTTCCTACGCTTTGCTGGTTCTCTTTCAATCTTTGGGGCATGATTTCCTCACTTTCCTACTTAATTAAGAGCAGAACTTAAACACCTGAAGTAATCAACTTCCATAACCTCCTCTCCAAGGAGGATACAGTTCCACCCGCCCCGACATCCAGCAGCACCTGCCACCTGCACCAGCATGAACAGAGACCACAGGGCTTCTCCAGGGGGAACAGGCTGCTCTGCTATTTTTCATAGGTATTTCCCCCCCATTTCCAAGCAGCAGTAGCACTGACTGTCAGGACATGCCATGACCCTGCTCAGGGCTCTGTGGGCTTTTCTTCCAGGCCTAGCCCAAAGCATTCTGCCCAGAGCGAACCTTGCAAGGCCCCAGAAGACAAGAGCTGCCCCGTGTCTGTCCAAGGCAGGGCGACGGCTCGCGTAGGAAGGATGGGTGCTTGAGGGGCTTCACGATGGCATCGCAGCTCAGAGCGGTAAATAGTCATAACACACAGCTGGAGAGAAGCAAGAAGCCGCTCTCACATTCATGTCCATTACAACGCTCTGGCTGTCCATCCCCACACCTCCTCTCTCCCTCAGGATGGCACAGCCCATTCTTGGCTTGTAATCGAGGGAAAACAAAAGAAAGGGAGAAGCAGAATCTTGCGCAGTAACCAGATCCCTTTGCCACCTCCTGCACGGCTCCAGTGCGATGCCATGTTTGTCCGAAGGTAAAGAGGAAGCACTGGGGATTATGGACACAGCTTTGATTTTATTTTAAAGGCTTTAATACTTGGAGCTGTATTGATTTATCTCCACATGCCAGCGTACCACTGGTAACTAAGCAACACCGGTCCTCTCTGTATCCTGGGAGGCTCCTGGGATTTTGCCTATGAACAATATTACTTTGTGTATATGAAACTAAATGGACCATAGGCACCATTTGTAAGTGGAGGATATTTGAGTTTCATATTTTGTTATTTCTTTGCTGGGGGATGGACGTACTCCCTGGCACAGCTTTGTACCCGCAGTACCGGCTGCAGAGCAGCAGGACTTAGATGCATATTCCTCCAGGAGATGCCAATGAGAACAACTCAACCTAAAGTAATGCAGATGCACCTAAAAAATGGGAAGCGAAGCAGCTGGTGTGGTGCTGCCATGCCCTCCTTTTTGGCCTACATGAAAAAAAAAGAAAAAATCCACCAAACCCCCAAATGCTAAAGCAAAGTCAATCTCTGTGGGACTTGGAGTGGCACGAAGGAAAGCTCAGCAGGCAGAAAGGTAGGGATCTACAACAATCATCTCCTCCAACTGCCTGACCACTTCAGGATCGACCAAAAGTCAAAGCATGTTGTTAAGGGCACTGTCCAAATGCCTCTTCAACACTGACAAGCTTGGGGCATCAACTGCCTCTCTAGGAAGCCTGTGCCAGCGTTTGACCACCCTCTTGGTAAAGAAATGCTTCCGAACACCCAGTCTAAACCTCCCGATGCAGCTTTCAGCCATTCCCACATGTCCTATCACTGGATACTGGGAAGCAGATCTCGACATGTCCCTCTTCCACACCCCCTCCTCAGGAAGCTGCAGAGAGTCAGGAGGTCACCCCTCAGCCTCCTTCTCTCCAAACCAGAGCACGGCTGGCTGCACTGGGCTCCCCACTGCAGCTTTGCAGAGGGTTTCCCACCCCCCAGCCCTCCACCCTGCAGAGTGGGGAACCTCTGCCTTCACCCCATCTGATGGCATCTCCCCCTTCCTTCCCCTGTAGCTACAGGCAGCACCGGCTGTTTCTTTAAGACGACAGCATCTGTGTGGTCAAAGTCAGCAGGCAAAAGAGGCACTGTCAGCTCGCACTATATGGTTCAGTGGTTTGGCGTTAACGATGTTTGTTTTGGAGCCCGCCTGCTGATCTGACCCATTTAGGTGCCTCGCTGTACTACAAGCTTCGCCTTTCAATTATAAGGAGAGGCAGAAGAGGTCTTTAAAACGAAATCGGAGCCCACCAAGTCCAAAGCTGCCAAGTGTGATCACGGTAAGCCCGGCTGCCATTGTGCTACTCTCCTTCCAGCTGACCCGGGCAGGCAGCATCGGTGATTTCAGAGAGTGGGAAGGCAAAAAGGAGCTGGCACTGCAGATGGACAGCATCCCCAGCCTGGGACAGCACTCCCTTCACCAGCAGAAGAGTCCAGGCTGCTCTGCAGCACAGAGACACTGTCTTTTTTTTTTTTTTTCCCCCCAAAAGGCTTTTTCTGAGAAAGGAAAGACTTGGGCTGGGAGGGACACAGACACCCTTTGACCCTCGAGCTGTTATCAATAGAAATGAAAGTCCTACACTGCTGCCTTCAGCAAACTCAGCACTGCTGGAGAAGTGCATCCCTGGAGGCGAAGGGGACCAAGGGGCCAGGGATGTGTGCGGAGGCTGTGCCTGGGGACCTCCACCAGCTCCTGGGGGACTCTCACATGACCCACTCCAGGTCAGCAGTGCTCATCCTGCACAGGAATAGGAAACCTGCAGCTGCTGGAGCAAGAGCATCTTGTCCTACATACGCAGCAGGCAAGGAGTCGGTCACACACCTTAGAAGAGCGATGCCTTGCTAGCCCCACTGTTCAGAACCTCTTTGGGAGTCCACGGTGGATGCTCCGGTTGTCCTGACCTTGCCTCAAGCTTCTGCTGCCAGAGAAACTCACCCTGAACATCACCACAGACCTCAGCAAACTCACCTTTACCAAGAACACAGCAGCAATTGCAGAGCACGCTGGAGACTTCTTTAGCTTTATGTGTTGCCACAAGCATTTTATTATTACTAACCAGATCCTACCATGGGGACAAGAGGACAAGGTGGGCATCACTTTCCATCCTTTCATGTATAAAAAGGTTGTTGCTTTTTATCTTCCCATGGCTTCGCATCTGCCAGAGCCACACACTGGACAAGCCGCACGGCTGAGCCTGCTCCCACAATGGCCTCGTGTATGATGCTCTGCACTGACAAGTATTTCCAATTAAGAAGCACAATTATACGCTTGTCAAATGGACAAATAGTGCTAACAAAAATGCTGTGGAGTGATCCTGTGGTTCTGGCGTGTACAAATTGGTCATTATTTTAACTTAGCTGAAACAAGAACCGTGTAGATCAGGTGTTTTTTTTCACATGAAACCCAAAACCAGGCAAAACACACACCAGCTTTGCAAAAGAGCTTCCCTGAGGTTTGCAGATTTCTCAGCAAGTCTAGACCGAGTTAGAGAAAGTCAAAATGACAGAGAAAACACTCAAGACTCAGAGGGGGATGCAGAGCAAGAGCTTCCTCCAACCTTGAATCCAACCCCCTTGTCATGGCCCCCTTATAGCTCAGCTCTTTCCCGAGAAGCTGAAAATTGCATCTTCCTCTCCATCAGGCAAGAACTGGGCTCCTGCAAGCACCGTTCAACAGCATTATGGATACACAAGCTACAACAGGTACATCCAGGAGCAACACCTGGGCTGGTCCTGGACTAGAGCAGAGGCAGTTCTGGTGGGCTTCTTGCTGCTCTCCATGATCCCTTTTCCAGCCGGTAGCACAAAACACGCTTCTCCTAATGCCCCCAGCATGGTAAGACTTTCGTGGCCTTCCAGAAATGGCAGGAGGAAGCTGGGGAAATGCGTCTGGTCACCCCAGACAGGAATACATGGTCTCAGGATACCTTGTATACAAGCACATATCCAATATATAACCTACACATAAGCACATCACCAACAGAGAACTCCAGAAAAGCCCCCATCCCTTATGCTTGGTCACCTTGATTTAATGCACCCAAAGCAATCCATTCCAAAATTAAATGTTTTAAAAAAAAAAAAAGGACCTTCTGAACTGCATTGCTCACATTTCCCCAAGCCTCACTGTTGCTCTGAACACTCTAGAATTAAACAGATGTTTAACTTGTAAATTCTCAACAATAATACTTTGATTACTCATTTCCAAAACTTATGTTAATGGTTGCTTATGCACTGTCTGTCAGTGTAACAGAGGCACTGCCGAGATGCAAGGACAGATATGCCAGTCGGATGCATTAGGGACTGCAGGGTCCCAGTCACAGCACTGGGCACCAGCAGCAAAAAACTCAGCCCCTCCATTGAGTCACCATAGCTCAGAGCAAAACCCCACCACAGCTTCTCTTGCAGCTCATCGCTTGGCCTCTCCTGCAGCTGCCTCCAGACACAGAGCTGACAGACAGGGCAGAGGCAGGTGTAGGTGAGGCAGCCGCCTACCTGCTGTTGATACCAAAATGAGCTTCACATTAGCAACAGAGGGGCGAGGAACCGATAATACTTTTTGGCAGCATGAGTTGGATCTGCACCAGCCATCTACCAGCAAAAGCCTCCAACTCCCAGTGAGACTCAATATTAAAAGACATCAGGAAGGAGTTGAGGCTCAGAGAAGTATGACCCTGGATTAGGGAAAAGAGAGCTCAAACCCATCAAGCACTTCAAGTGAAACAAAATCTTTGGATAGTGTTTGGCTGCTTTTATCTGCAAATTGAGTTTTGCCAGGGGGTGTGGAAATAAACCCTAAAGAAATGCTTACTGCAGTGGAAAAAATAATGTTAAAAATTAAGCTTACAAAAATGTTTCTCTTTCTGAAAATCTTGGCTTGCGACAAACGGCTTCTGCCAAGTTATAAATCAAGTGCTGCGTTTCTTTTAACACTCAGCATCCCCTGATTTATGATGCCATCACAACCTCCCGATTGATTTCTGACTCAGTGATCCATCTTCCTCCACAGGTAGGTGCCCATTATAACGCCTTTTCCTGAGCAGGCAGCACGTTTTCCTTCCCTGAAGGGCCTTATAAAGAAAAAGCTTGAGCAGAAACCAGCGCCCTGGCAGAGCAGAGACCCAGGAGGCCAAGGGACGGATGGTATTTGTATGAAGGAGTAGCACTACTCAGTCAAGTACATACGCTGAGGAAAGCCCACGTCCTCTGGCAGCGCAGGCATAGAATCATAAAGGTTGGAAAGGACCTTTAATATCATCAAGTCCAACCTACAGCCCTACAGCCCCATAACACTAAACCATCTCCTGAAGAACAACATCCAGACATTTTTTAAACACATCCAGGGATGGTGACCCCACCACCTCCCTTGGCAACCCAGTCCAATGCTCCTAGAGACCCCAGGAAAGATCTTCCTTACTTGTCTTGGATGACTACAGCCTCCACATTTCAGCAGGGTTTAGCTCCCAATAGCAGCCATCTCTCACAGGTGGAAACAAATTAAACCTCACGAGCCAAAAGAATCAAGCTCAGCCAAGACCTCTCACCAAATAAGAAAGCCTTTTCCTCTACAAGCACGCCACTCCCCATCAAGGCCTGTTCCCATTGGCTCAATAATCCAAAGACATCAGGGCTTACCTGGCACCTGGAAGACCAACGCTTTGACAAAATCCCACATGACCCTTGTGCACCTCCCCACGAGGTACCAGTTGGGGGGAGCCGTACAAGAATTTGTTCCACCTTCTTTGCTTGGCTGTGGAGGTCTCCAGCCTCATGTTTATGGGCATCAGCTCCCTGGATATCCCAGCCCCAACCCACTCTCACCAAACCAACCAGTGTTACTGAAGTGCAGCTATTTATATAGAGCTCCTTTTAACCAAAAGAGATGCAGGTGGGTTTTGTGAGCAGCTGGGAGCACTCACCTCCAAATCCAGCACAGCTGGAGGCTCTTAGGGAGACCCAAGCACCTTGGAAATGAGAGACAACGGGCATGTTGAGGGGAAAGGTAGCAAATATCGATCATTCAAAGTCCTGTGAGGTTTTTGGACTGCAGGAGTTAGGTCTGTGTCCCAGGCAATGCTCATGGGGTGAGTGCAGGGATGATGACAACAGGCTGGAGATCCCTGGAGCATCACAGTTTACCGGCTGCAGATCCATGCCTGTATCAGCCAGGTTATATGTCTTTCTCTAAAGCATGGTCTCCTATATAAACATTTTCTCCGGGAGTCCAGAAGCTGGCTGTCCACTCAGATGGGGCCTTTTTAACTTCCAAGATAAATAGGGCTTTTTTGTGTCACTATAAAGCATTATTTATAGTGGAAAGGGCCCATGAATGGCACATGCTGTCAGTTCACTATGTAAATGCTCCATTCGCTACAACCCATCAATTATTTTCGTACACTTTTCTTTGCCTTCATCTGCCAGAGGAAAAGTCACCTTGATGCCTTGAAGTGGTTTTCCTCTCCCATTTCCTTTGGTGTCACTGACTCTACTTTGAGGCTTGGCAGGGAGGAGACCATGGGATTTTCAAAAGCAACTTGGTGAGTTGGGAGAACAAGCCCTGATGGCCTTTGGAGCTCTACCAGTAAGCAAGTCTGAAAAGCTGCCTCTCAATTAAAATCAGGGTGCTACAGGGCTTCTTCAGAGGAGCTTCAAGGATGGGATGGTCTAAAAAGCCAACGCTGATCTCATGGAAAGGGGTAGAGTGGCAATGTTCATGTGAGCAGGGTCAGCATCACCCACATGTATTTTTTTCAAATAGCCTTCGCTCATCCCGTGCTTAGAGGTTGACTCCACCCTCATGTCTCTTTTTCTCCAGGCTCAACTCTTTCTTTACTGTCATTACCGTCTTTACTTCTTATTTTTATTTACTTATTTATTTACTTATTTTTATTTACTTCTTATTTTGTGTGTCTCTCTCCCATTCCCACTCAGCACCACCAGATCAGACCCTTACCTAGTATGAACCACGGATTGGTTATGGATCTGATCCAGCTGCCTGTCCCCCAAAGACCGCTTTACAGGGGTTCAACAAGAGACTTGCAGAACTTTTGGAAGCACAAGACATCCCCTGTTACTTTCTCCTGTTCTTACGAGCAGGGCATGATTCCTCGTCTGACCCAACCTCAGGCACACCTTTCTTCTGGCCCACAGACAGGCAGGCGGCATCACTCGAGCTCAAGGTGCTCACGCTGATACGGAGAGAGGGAAAAAATAAAATAAACCCATAAATCACAATGCTAGCAAATGAAAATAAATACACTTAACAATATTTCCATGCTGCTTTTTATTATTATTATTTATAATAGTATTATAGAATTTTGTAAAATTAAAGTAAATGTCAAGCAGAATGTAATAATTTTCCTCAGGGTTTGGCACATTTGTGTGCCTGACAGTTTCACATTTTTCTTTATATCCGTGAAGACAGGAGCCTGACAGGGCTATATTTTGTTACCCACTTTGTTCAATTTTGTCATAAATTGGAGCGAACAAAACAGTGAAAATACAGACACCAAATTAATCAAAGAAATTACATTTTAAAGCACCTCATACAAACATGTATGAAATAATCACATCGTGCCAGGAAAGCACATGAAAAAAACCCCCACATCCAACATTTCCCCTTCTCAAACACATGCACTTTGCCCCAAGAAGGGCAGAGACCTCACCCCAGCACCGTGAGAGTTACGCACCGAGATGTTGCTCCTCAGCTCCACGTTGTGACCTTTTGACAGGTTGCGTTCGAGTTTGTGCCTTCACCCTCTCACTTCTGCTGCCACCTGCAAACACCCCTCACCCGCAGTGCCCAGCCGTGACTTCGAAACGCTGTGGCTGTTCCTCTTGTTCAAAGGGACACGTTTGTGGCAGCCTAGGAAGAGGCACCATGCATAAAGAATTGCCATTTCCATGAGAATGACAAGGAGAAACGCGAAGCGAGTGGTAGGGCTATCCTCGGGCCAATGCTTTCTGCCTGAGTAAATTCGATTTGAATTCCTCTTGAAACACCAGCTCTGCAGCACTTGGACTATATTGAAAAGGTCACTGGAGGCAACGTCAGGCATGCTCTCCAGCTGCACTACAAGTGCGCTGATAGAGATTCATAACAACGTGTTACTGCAGCTGGAGATCCAAAGTGACTCTCTGAGGAATCCTCTCCACTCATCTGGCAGCAGCAGCAGACTACTTCATTCTTTATGAATTAATGCCTTTAATGCCTGGGTGGGGTCGTGAGCGCCTTCTCTCCCTGCCTCCCCCCTCCAAACACGGACTTGGAAGCGCTTCTTGGAGGTTCTTAGAGTTGCTGAGGATGGTCAGTGGGGTCTTGCAAATCTGAAGTGCGTTTCAGCCATCTGAAAGGGCCATGTTGGCATCTCACCTCCTTCCTACCTTCCTTCCAGAGGACCATGTGGACATAAACAAGAGCAGGAGCACTGGAAAGCTGTAGGGGCTGAATCAGCATCCAAACCCACCTCTGGCATGGGCAGAAGTTTCGCAATCTCCTGCTAGAATTAGGCTTAAAACCTGAAACCTAAGAAGTTTCCTTCCTTCTTAAATTTAGCATTTTGCCCTGCAACCCCATGCTATGAAAATATGGATTTTCCCCATATCCAGCTGATAACCATTCCTTTGCCGCTGACCTGGCGCGCTGAGTTGTCGGCGCTTGCCCACCCCAGGAGACGGAGAGCGGTAGCATCGTGCAGAGCTCAGTCCAAGCTGAACGACAGAGACCTGGGAAGCCACCGCATTCCTGTGAAAATACGGAAGTAGTTCAGCAGTAGATTAAAGGATTTATTTCTACCCAAACTACATACACCCATCAATACAAGGCAAAAATGCATTTAAAGCTTATTCGTGTATTTGTTGCTAAATACCATAATGGTCTCCAGCTGTATAGCAGGAGGGCCCCTTCACTGACATTGTACTGTCGACTTTATTTTCATATTTTTCCTTTTTTTTTTGCTTTTGTTATTGTATTATAAACCTATTTCTTCTCTATGCTTGTAGAATCCCTGACATCTCCTATCACACTTGTTTTCTATTATTTGTCAGCTATTATTTTAATTCCCCATCTATTGTGCAGAATCTGAAAATCATCCGATAAATCCCATTCTTTACTTTCAGAAAAGCCCAAGAGAGTTTTAATAACTGAAACTTGTATTTTTCCACACTGTGTTCAATGAAAGCGTCCAGTGAATAACCCCTCGTTGTCAGGTGTTTGTACTCCCATCATCTAAGCAGCGGGATAATTAGCAGACAAACGAAGATTTACAATTCTGCAAATATCTCAGAAAGACCATTTGGCTGCTTGATCAGTAGAAGGATATTTTTAAAACTGCCATTTGAGTCTCAGCTGTATTGCTAATTAAATGAGAATTTCATAAAAATAATCTGAGAAAAGTCTCTGTTAATTGGAGAATGATAACGAACAGACTTACTAAACAGAGGCATAAACGTCAAATTTTTAGAGCGGTAATGAAGTGCCATGTTATCGTGTAATGCCAGGCAGCTTCCTTACTTTTATTTGAAGTTTTAACTTTTAGCCATTTTTTGTGTGTGTGTGTGTGTGAATTGCATCCAAAAATGTGCTTTGCAATCATCGTTTGCAGAGTTTCAATTTGGCGTTTGCAATGCATGGGGAGCAGTAACTGCTGCATTAATGCCATTCATGCCTTAAAACACCCCGCGTTCTGCTAACGGCTGTTCTGCAACAAATATGGGGGGGGGAATGCATTAATATCACACGGATGTTATTTTTCATGCAGGACAGTGGCATCACTGAATTAGTGATTCTTTGTAATTTGTAACTTACAGGACTGGACTGGACAGTAAAATACACGGAGAGTGGAGGGAACTCACGAGCCTCACGGAAGACTCAAATAGAACATTACTTTGAGGCAGACTCAACCCATGCCAGCCCGCTGGAGGTGGGAGCGCTGCTGGGAGGGTGATTATCAGCCAGCCCGTGCCAGGGTGAAGGTGCTCACCCCAACTCCCACAGCCAGCACAGGGTCGTGATCTCACCTTAGCAAAAGGCTGTGGGCTTGCATCCGCCACTCTGCCCCGCCCCGTCCCCGGCCCTTGGCACTGTTTCACAGGCTCAGAGCAGACGGCACAGGGCTGCACAGAAAAATTTGCAGGCAAACCCTTCATTTTACACCATCAGAGAGTTCTGCAACTGTGGCTGCCCCCCGCAACGTGAAATGTGCTGTGCTGCCTTCGCGCCCTCACAGGCCAAAGCGAGCAAGAGTGCGAAGCAGAGACCTCAGCCTGAGCACAAAGTATCTCCTGGATATCCCACTTCTGTGAAAAAAAACCCACACCAACCAGCTCTGTGAAAGCCCAGTGTAATGAGAATTGACTGCCCTCCATGAGAAATATCGATTAATTACTCTGCAGTGGAAAAAAAAAGACAACTGTGATGATACACATTTTTCCAATTGCAGCACAAACGATTGCTTCTGAGGCACGGAGAGCCTGAGCTGAGAAATCTAGCGCAATGAAGTCATTTCCAGGATGGAGACAGCAGCCAGGTTTAGCGGAGTGCAGAAAAAAATAGCTAGAGAAATTTTGGCCAAAGAGACTTTCTTCTAACAGTGGTTGAAGCAAGATCATCTCCTGTGCTAATTTTGGCTCAGGCTCAGTTTCGGATTTTCTAGAAGAGTTTTTTTAGGGGAACATGTACTAAAGCATCTGCTTTGGTTCACAGATCCTGAAGTACTCTCCAGGAAATCCCGTGAAGGTTTCTGGTTGTTGCTGTGCTGGTGGCAGCGCTCTGGCCTTGTCACTCTGCTGCAGTCCGGTGTCACCTCCCTCATTCACTTACAGACCACAACAGAGCCACTGACCATGAGTCTGACCTGCTCTGGAAATGGAAAAATCATTGGAAAACAAGAAGAGTAAAAAAGAAAACTCAATTTTGCTGGGCTGGACTGATCATGTACCAACACGAGAGTGGGAATCAGAAAGGCAAATGAAGCGATCGGCTGCACATCTGGTCCAGCTGTGGGCATGCCGTGCCTTTCCTGGTAAGCTGCATAGATGTCCTGGGAAAAGAAAATATTAGAAGCTATTTTCTGTTGGCTTCTGACCTGCTGTTGGCTTCAGAGGCAGGGCAGGACTTATATGGGCCCTTTTTCAACCATCAAATCCTGTTCCTTGAATCACATCCAGAGCCCGCGCTGGAATGCTCACTCCCTGCTGGCAGAGCCCCGGGTTCAGCTCCTTTCTCCGGCACGGGCTTTGGGTGACCTTAGTCATGTCCCTTCATCCGTCTCCACAGCAATTCCCTTTTGGGCAATTGGGTGTAGTGCTGCTTCTAGGCGTGCTGGGAAGAGAAACACATTACAGGTGGTAAAAATTCAGATAATTGGATAACAGCCCTAACAGCTCAGCAGACAGACAGGAATAAGACAGACTCACACATTCAGGCGCCCAGTTCATTCTCTCCGGGGATGTACTGTGTAGGATTGTGTAGGTGAGTTATTGGACTAGCTGATTCTTAGATGCATTTTGGGTCCCCACTGCCACAGGTATTGGCTGTTCTCTGGGAAGAAGAAACTGCAAGGAATAGGTTCAATTTAACGTGTGTGGTTATGTCCTTTATACACACAATGCAGCAAAGAAACCCGCATTACTAATAATTTGCAAAAGGTGTAAGTTAATGTTATTACAGTTTATGTTTAAGCACATTATCACACACGCTTCTGCCTGTGAGCACACGTAGCCTGCAGTGCTTCACGCCTGTCCCCGGCTGCAGTGAGGCCGGCGAGGTGCCGGCCAGTGGCAGGGCACTCAGCCAGTCCTCGTGTCGCGGAGCTCAGTTGTGCCCTGATGGGCAACGGGAAAGATATGGAGAGGTTCTGCTGTCAGTTTTAGAGCTGGACTGGAAAAGGCAAGGAGGCAACTGGTACAGCCCTTCTCCAGCACCACGCAGAACACTCCTTCAGTAGCATGGGTCTTGGCCATCATCTCTGACAAGTAATTCATGAGATGGACTATGGCAAGAACAGAGCAAAGTGATATAAGGTATGAATTTTTATGACATTTCTAGACCAACAAGAGCTTTAGTATTTAAAGAATTGTAAGGGAAGTGCTAGCAGAAACACGAAATTGGTGTCAATGCCCTAACCTCCTGCCTCTTCCATGAGCGATGGGAATTGTGAAGCCTGGTTTCCAGAAACTCTGCCACTGGCGGGTTCCCTTGATGCCTTAGGGAGAGCTTACAGGTGGCATTTCTAGAGTCCAGCCCAGCTTCATGCACAAAGACACTTTGCTGATTCCCAGTCGCCCCTTGATTAGGCCAAGTCTAACTGCGACCTTTATCTCTGGCTCTCCTCCCCAAACACCCTCATGATAGCCAACACAGGATCGGGGGAGAGGAGGCAACGGAGGACGTTGCCATCGCTTCCCCAGTGCCTGCTCCAGGAGGGATGACCTCTGCCAGCAGCCAGTGAGTCCTGCCTGCCAGAGACCAAGGAGATGTGACCCCAGGAAGCAACTGGGTTCCTGCTCCCATCTAGCCTTGGGCACGTATCAGAGAATGGCTTGGGCTGGAAGGCACCTTACCATCTAGTTCCAACCCCCCCTGCCAGGGACAGGGACACCTTCCACTAGACCAGGTCGCTCAAAGACCTGTCCAACCCGGCCTCATCAACCAATTAATTCCAGTAAAAATAACTTCTTGATTGGACTGGTTTAGAAGGGCAGAGGTGGTCTTATGTGATGAACAGCACCAGCAGACTAAAGGTGACGAACTAGTTATGAGAGACTTTCCTAGCCCAGGGCAAGAACAACAGGCAGGGATGGATGAGAGGCTTATTTACAGCACTGTATGCCCAATATTTTCCTTTTTATAGTCTGCTGCACTCAGGCAGGTTTTTTTAAGTGGTGCATGGTGATTCTAGGCACAAACCACATCAGCAATTAATTGGATTTGTGGGCCTCACTTCCACGCACCCCTTTGAAATGTTCCCTCAGGAGATCATAAAAGACAGAGACTGAGCAAAGTAGTAAGAGGAAGGTATAATGTGGAGAGGACCCTTTTGTTAATCCTGTTCTGCCTATCTTTCATTAGCACACCTTATTATGACATCCTATAGATTTGTTGCTTCGGCTCTGCTGGCGAGAGGCAAATGATTTTTAATGAAGGGTGGGGGGGGGAGCCGATAACGGACTGCCCCTCTCTCCCACTGAAAAGAGATTGTGCTCGGCACAGTATGTCCGACTGCACTTAATATAATTGGATGAAACTTGTAATAGTTTGTTCACTCCAGGTGGGTACAAAAGTCACGGCAAAAAATCCCAATGATAAAATATCAATTGCTGTCTCTCACTTAAGAGTGTAATTGTGGTTAGTGGCACTTGCAGAGCACAGCATCCAGGATGGCAGATATCACGAGGAAGACTCACCCAGCCTGCAGGGCACAACGCAGAGGCATCTGAAGCAGAAAGCTGCTGAGGCTGGAGCAGGCAGCACGTGTCCAGACACCGGAACTTTGCAGAGTCTCAGCTCAGCAGCATTCACTCACCTCTGCTCAGAGGTTACTCAGTGTAGTCCTGCGTGGCTCAGTCCCGGCGCACTCGCCTCCCGGCTGCCCAGGCACACCAGGAGTGACAGCTGGGTCTGCTCGAGCCCCACGTGCGTCAGCCACTGTGCTTCAGGACATTTTCCCAAAGCCATTACTTTTATGCCCTGAATGATTACTTCATTCAGCACATACATCAGAACTAAAATACCCAATATTAGCTCATTTAAGTTCATGTTCGGTGATGGATTAATCGTTCCTGTTTTCTGGAACAAAGCCCAGTCCATTTCATCTACGGGCCGAGGAGAAATGTTCCCCTGTCTCTTGAAGTCTGAGACATCTGCTGTGCTTTGCATATCTGCCTGTCCACAAAAAACCAGTGAATGCTTAAATTTTTTAAAAAAATAAATGCTAAAGCTATAGATCACACTCATTTTTCTCCTGCTTTCAGAGCAGGTGCAAAGGAAGCATATCAACAGTACAGTCAGCATAAGTCTGTGTCTCCTTTGAGGCTTCAGATGTCACATCACGTTACAGTGGATATTGCTTTGCGATGTACTACGCTGCATCATGGGCCACACAGGGAAATCCAGTGAGAGAAACAAGTCCTTAAGGAGTGAACACAATGAGAGCAGACACCTACATTAGCTCCGACCAGGCTGAGCAAAAGTATCCTTGTATGCCAAACATTACGGCCAAAATAAAATAAAAGCAATGGGTGAGTGACCAAACTGAAATGCTCGAGGTCTCCTGTTCCCCAGAATTAATAGAGACATTGGTGCATCAAGGTAACGAGTAAACAACGGGAGGAAACATCCTGATTTGTCACCCTTGCGTGCTGCAAACTTGTAGAAGGAACCGAGACTGCGTCTATCAGGCGTTCAGGGGGGCCAAACCTGAAAGGTTAAAAAAAGGTTAAAAAAGGTTAAAAAAGGTTAAAAAAGGTTAAAAAAGGTTAAAAAAGGTTAAGCTCCGTTAAAACTACCTTGGCTCCAGCAATGGTTTCTCAGCTTGAGAACCTCTCTCCTATGGAAGCTGTGCTTGATGAAGCCCATTTTCTTTTAAAGCATGGGCAGCAGATGTTGTTATTAAATTATTTTTTTTTCACTTCAGAAAGGCTGTGCATTCTCCTGGCGACGAGCTCTGGACTTCAGTGCCCCAGTTGCTCTGGGGCTTCAGCCACAGCATTCATCCCAGTGCTCCAGGTCTGGTCCTTCCAACCAGGGGCTGCTGTTCATCTGCCTTTTAGTCACCCCTAAAACACCAGAGGATTGTGAATAGTTGGTGAGGAAAGAAGAAAAAAATCCTTTAAGAAAGAAGTCTTTTCACTATATATGGGTGGTGAGACACCAGAATAGGTTGCCCAGAGAAGCCCTGGCAGCCCCCTCCCTGGAAGGATTCAAGGTCAGGCTGGAGCAAACTGGTCTGGTGAGAGGTCTCACTGTCCATGGCAGGGGGGGTGGAACTAGATGATCTTTAAGGTGTCTTCCAATCCCAAACCATTTTGTGATTCTATGAAAGGGGCCAAGAGAACTGGAGATGGGAGCTGAGATGTTCTCAAACCGAGTCACTTTGTTATTGAGATGTTTATGTCTCACCTGACTCTTGGCACGAGCAGCAAACCTCTCTTTTGTTTGGTCAGAGACCAAGAATGCTGCTGTCTTTTTGCATTGCAAAAAAAACATGGAACAAGAAAACAGTGCTGAAACATTTCAGACAATCTCCTTTATCCTGTGCTCAGCAATTACTCTTATTGTCAGCAGGAGTAAAGAAGCGTGTACCATTTGGAAGTATTTTAGAACTGACTGTGTATTTTCAAAACACAGGATCTTTCAAGGGACTACTCTCTTCTCATTTGGTGACACAGGCAATTAAGTTTTTAAGAGGTTCTCTCTAGCATTAGCAGGCTATATGATATTCCTGAAGGCGCCTTTATAGCATCCTCAAGACAAATTGCTTGCATCTTCCTTGGAAAATACCAGGCTAAATTCCAATACTGGAAGCTGACCAAACTCCATTTTACATGCAATCCAAACTGCCTGGCTGCGCATCACTGCTGCTCCCCCTTCCACCGTGCATTCTAATTCACTGTGAGGAACTGCTCCCCAAAACCGATGCCTCTTACAGAGGAGGGAAGGCTCAGTCCTGCCCCTTTGGCTTTGCGTTGTGTCCAGCTGTGGGGAGCATCCAGCTGCAGGGAGAGGGAGTCAGGGAGCACCTGGGTCTGGATGTGGCCCCTATTCAGGTCTAGCTAAGAGGAAGGTGGAAATCAAGAGCGGAAAGAAGCAAGGAAGAGCCCATCCTTGGGACTGGCCCTCAGCTACTCTAAAAGAATATTTCTATTAGGTGCTGCCCTGCTGTTGGGCTGTATTTCCTCATTATGGTAAACATTCACATGGCATTTGTGATCGTTTCTGGAATGACACTGCTCAAAGTTTGGTAATAAAATTGCCTCTCATCTTGCAAAGCACACGGCTCAAGACAAATAAACTCTGTAAACAGTTCTGCACTTCAGGATGTTTTATGAGCTGGACCGCTGTTTACTTAGGGCTAAACGCGAAGAAGTTCATTTCATCTCCTGGAAAAGGCGCCGTGCCTGCAGGAAGCTCTGTTCCTCGGAGAGTATTGGCATGGTTACTACAACCAAACTCCCCACCGCATTTTTCCCTTTGCTGCTTGAGAGTCCGTGTCATTCATTCCACATTTCCCTCTCCCAGCAATACTTGCATGGTATTTAGAAATGCATATAAATGTCAGCAAGCTGGCAAAAGCCCACAGGACTCTGCAGGCAGCAGGCAGGTGTGGAGTTCACCGAGATTACGTTACACCGAAACCCGAGTGCCGGGGAAGGGGCCAGGCACTCCCCGCCCAGGGTTCCTTGGCTGCCTTGCAGGTTGCTCGAGGGAACTCCTCAGAGAAGCCCGACACCAGGCAGTGGCAGGAGATGGACCGCGAATGATGGCATCTCTCACTGTCACCTGCAGCAGTGCCAAGCTGATGTGTGCAGGTGATGTGTGCAGGAGACAGACTTCTGCGTCACAGCAGAAAGTGGAGCAGGGACAGATGTGTGAAGTGGTGAGAAAGACACAAGGATGATCTCTTTCCGTGGAGGCTCTGAGATGTTACAGGCTCTGAGATGTTACAGGCTCTGAGATGTTACAGACAGGCTGTGCTTCAGCTGAGGCCAAAAAGCCTTTTGCTCACTCCAAGAAGGGACGTGGCTTTTGGAATTTTACAATACAGTTGCCAGTTGGGGCACTTTCCAGAAACAAAAGGTAAGACTAGCAGGGCACTGAAGTGAACCACCCAGCCTGGGTGCCTGACACCCACTCCCAGGGGCTGCTGCGCCCTGCACCCTTGCTGGCTAATCATGCTGGGCAGATGAAGGAGACTGAACCTCTCATCACATCTGACAGTAAGACCAAGAGATGTCACCAATCTGCTCTCTAGAGCGGAGCTGCCATTGGGAAGCAGTAGCTCACAGGGTGCTGGCAGAGGTTTCTCCTTTCCTTTCAGTACAGCTTCTCAGTGGAGCACCACACCTAGCGACCCACTCCTGATTTCTGTTTCAAAGGCTTGCACTTGTAACTGCCAGCAAGAGCAAGGACAGTGCCAGGAAGATGCATCCTGCAATGCTGAATCAAACCAACGTCATTTAGAAGTCAGTGGATTGACCTGGTGGATTTAGCTGGGGCTGGACCAGGCTTCTGCTTGGAAAGCTTGAACCTAATAGATCACTACAGCCTGAAACCAGCAGTGTCATCCCCAGTGTGACACAGGAGTCTATACCAGCCAAGTGTAGACTTGTAAAACCATGGCCTCCAGACCAAGCAGGGCCAATTAACAAGTTGCCTTGTCCAGCTGGGTTTTGAACATCTCCAAGTCTGGAGCTCCTATAGCCTCTCCACGCCCCTCACCTGGCATTTGACTAGCCTCGGGGTGGACACTTTCACACTGTATCTCATCGGAATTTCCCATGCCGCAATTTGTGCCTGTTACCTCTTGTCCTGTCACTGTGCATCTCCGGCAGTCTGGCTCTGACTTCTGCACATCCTCCTGTTAAGACAAAGGCAGCTTTGCCCTAACAGACTCTCAGTTTTTCTGAGCCTCACCCCAGTACATTGATGTCTTTTTGCAGGGAAAGCCCCAAACTGGCCACGCTCCCTCCAGTGCTCAAGTACACACAGGAACAGCTCTGGGATTCCATCTGCAGCCCTCAAGTAGCTCCAGCTGTGCTGCACTAATTCATCACCTGCCGGCGGGTGTCAGTAGCTCCTGGAATACAGTAGAAGTCAGAGAACTTCCTCGGCTGGTTCCCCTTTGACAGGTTTCAAGCACATACTCTTCTCTCATCCAGCTATTTGCAAGGGGTTCACACATCTATAGCTGCTCTGTTAGAGCTTGTCTTCACTGCTGGAAAGCTTCATTAGTTCAGGACAGCTAGTGCATATCTACTGTTCAGAGGTAAAACCAGAGTGTAAGACAAGGCACGTTAGTTACAGAGTGGGGGACACTCGTTAGAGTCAAGCTCAGCTGCAGATTTAGGCTGACTTTATCTGCCTGGTGTCTTTACCTCAGGATAGTGCAAGCCTTTGTTACACAGTGAGGAAAAAAATGTGATTTTTTTTTTTGCAAGAGGCTAAAGGAAACCTCTTGCAGATTGTTTTGGGATAGACCAAAATACCTGAGGAGTTTGAGGGACACCTGGAGAAAGAGGGAAGGGGCAGGTGCCCCCAGGAAGCACCTACAGGGTGAAATGCTATTAATGCACCAACTCTCCTGTCTCAGCATGAACGCCTTCCTTGGGAAACTCCAGAAGGGCCCGAATTCAGCACGTGAGAGGCAAACAATATAATAAGGCTGGGACAGGTCTTCCTCAGGTTTACCATCAGTTCATTCTTGCAGCTTGTACATAATGGGGATTATGAACATTACATGATCACAGCAGATGCCATCTGTGATTTTCCTACACCTTTAGTGATTTCCTTCACTTTTTGGAGCACCAAACCAGAGCTGGTGGAAAGACAGCAGGTATTACTGACAAATGGCAACCACTACTTTGAGGGGAGAAAAACACGTCTTTTTGCAGGCCTGGGTGAAAAATGAAACATTCCCAAGTCAGCCATTCTTTTGGAGACCTCTGGCCTCAAAACACACTTTGCCACTGATCTGTTCGAATTCCAGGAACAACACACTGAGCTGAGGCTTAGACCTTGGGCAAATTCATCTTTTGGCTCAAACAGCAAAGATCTTTAGCTGAAAATGCCTGCCGCTGACAGCCCGCGTGATGGCTGCTTCCCAAGCACTGCTGGCAGAGCCGTGGTGGAAAAAATAAAATACATTTCATTCCCCAATGGTCATGCTGTAATGGCATGAAATTAGAAACTCTAATCAATAGCGCTTTACACAGCATGACTCCCATGTCAAAAGATCCCATGGTTTAAAAGAGAAGAGTCACAAATAAATATGAAAATCAAGGCTGTGAAGTGTCATTAATGAAGCAGAATTCTGTCAAGCAATCCCAGACAGTGATTCTCTTCACAAAACCTTCAGTCACCAAAACCTTCCTTTTCCACACCTCTCTGAACTTCCATCTCCAAATAATTTTCCTGTATTAATTTGCCTCCACACATGAAATGTCACTGATTTGAGTGCGAGTGACAAAGCTGGGAAGGGAAGGGCCCTGCCTCTGGTTATTTTTGAATACTTGCACCTCTCTGTTGCTTCATCATGGGGCTTTGGCAAAGGCACCAACCCTCATCCGTTCACCTTGCTGGGGCACACGGTGAGACTGAAGACATAGCTATCTCCTACGACGCACCTCTTCTATTCCTACAATGCAAATCAAATGCAGGGTATTATCATTATAACAACAGACGTCACATTTATATCAAGAATTAAAGGCAGCCATGGTAAGACCCTTATTTTTTTTGCCTGTACAGGCGACACTTTGCTGGAAGAACCACCCGAGAGGTAAAGTATTCAAAAATAATAAGCAGATCCCCAAAGGGCACGAAGAACTGACAGCTACAGGGCTCTCAGTCTGTCATACCAGTCTCTCGGGAGCTGGCAGCGTTTTGTTCAGGGGCAGAGTTTGGGTTTCTTCCAGCACTTGTTTTAAAACTCCTCTCGCCATGCACTGCTAACATTAGCACAGCTTGGCAGGTGGAGAAGAAGTGCCCTGAAAATAGGAAAATCCTGGAGTGTAGATTTTGTCAATTAGACCTTCTTCCTGCACACAGCCCTGGCTCTCTGTGCAGCTCCTGTGGCAGAGATGCAGTGACCGACCAAGCGTTGGATGTTTGCAGGAGGAGAACAGATAACAGCTGCCTAAGAAACACAAATGAAAGTTCTCCAGAAAAGACCTGACTAATCCAAAGGCACAAAAGGGAACAAAAAGGCACAATGGGAAAAATGCTTGCACGGCCTCCAGTGGAGGTCTGGACCTTTGTGAGGTGCCCCTGGCAGTTTCTGTGTCCTTTTCCTAATTTTGCCACTGAACGACACTACTTTGGTTGAGTTACCTGCAGCCTTGCCTTGGCACAGAAATGCCAATACGACTTGAAATCTCAGTGTGGGCAATGCAACTGAGGTTTGTACACCGAGTCCACGGCCTGACAAGGGAAGTGGCTGGGAACACAGGCTTGGCTGCAGCTCCTGCACCAAAGCTGCTTGGCCAGGCTGGTTTCTGAATGCTGAGAGACCTCTCAGAGGGTCTTGCTTCAAAGGCAATGCCTTTCTCTCCTCACCTGCACTGGAGGCAGCCCCTCCGTAGCTCTATGTAGAAACCAAAGCCCAGACAGAATCAGTAAAAAAAAAAACCCAACACTCCAAGTAACAACCCTCCCCAAATATCTAAAGCAAGATGTTTTGGAAAGGGCATACCTGCTCGTGCTTTGTGCTGCTGAGGCAAGCCCCAAAACACCTCGTGAAGGGGGTGCCCGTGGGCCCCACCAGAAGCAGATACGGCGGGTCAGGTGCTGTGGAGCAGCTCCCACAGCGCTGCTTCAGCTCTCGCTCTCTCCAAAGAACAGTTGCCTTCGCTTCAGAGCAGTCACTTACATCATGCCACGTCTGAAAAGTGGGATAAAAGCCAAAAAATACGTCTTTCCCAAGCCCTCAATAAAACCAGTGACTTGTGCAATACATGCAAAGCTTTAACTTCTGGAACTTCAAGTCACCAAGCATCTGTTATTCAGCAACGTGCCAGTCCCCAGGGATTGCGGAGATGTTAAAAGGTTATCCTTCGCTCCCGCATGTTACGCTACCGAGCTCCATTACACACAACCGGAGGATGATTTTATGTGTGGCAAAGAAAGTCTGATTCTCCGGATATTACTTTAGATGTGGAAACCCAGCTGCTGAATGCTGCTTTTCAGGTCAAACAAAACTTGCAGCCAACACTCACTCTCACACTGTTAATGAAGATAATCTTGCCCTGCCATTGACTTTTTTCCAGAAATAGCAGGAGAGGGATTTTCAAATCCTTTCAGGTTTGCAAAATGTTATCTCACTTTATTCCTTTAATCTCCTGATGCTGAAAGATGGATCTTTTCTCTTATGGCTGGATGTACTTCTATACTTCAGCAGCAAACCATGAAAAGAATCAGGCTTAATAAAGAAAAAAAAAAAGAATTTGTAGTGTTAACATTTACTTGGGCTTGTCTGGACTTTCTCAGCATTGAATTCCAACATGATCGACCAGACTGAATGTTACACAGAGGAGACAAACAAAACAGCAAGCTTTGTGCATAAAGCAGGGCTGCTAGGCAGGGCAAGGGGCTGCGCTCTTCTCTATGATAGTTGGGGAGAAGATAAGAAGTTGGAGAGCTCGAGAGCTGCCAGGGAGAGAGGGAGGTTGGACGTGAGAAAGGATTCTTGCAGGACTTCAGAACCAGTACAGAGTGTTGGGATATGCTGTGGGGTCTCAGGTGTTAGGGTTTTAAGAAGATACTGAGCCAGTACGACAGGCTGAAGCTGACCCTTCCCCGGAGGAAGAAGATGGCCTGGAAAATCTCCTAAGGTCCCATTCACCTTCTGGTTTCTAGAAAACACACAGATAAACTGCACAGCTACAGGGAAAGGCAGTGCATGCCCCGAGCAGTTCTTCCTCCTGAATTGCAGGGAATGCACAATTCATAGCCTGCTTTTTCATTTCCATGAATCTTAATTGTTCACATAATAATCGCAGAAGTATTTAATAATACAAAGCATATGGGCCAGATGTTCAACTGGTGTAAATCAATAGCACTCGGGAAGCTTCAGCGGAGCTACGCTGGCGTAATCATTTGAAGATCTGGCGCCACGTTTTTAAGGTGGCTCTCAGGATTTTAGTACCTTCCTATTGCTTCCACTAAAACCAAGTCACAGAGTTTATTGCCCATGCACAAATAGCCACCCCCTCCAAAGGCTCAGAATTTAAGATCAAAACCCCAAAGCTCAAAATAGATTGACTTAAGGTCACTTAAAACCCACTGATTCATCCTCCTCTGGCCATCACCACAAAGTTTTAGCAGGGACACTACCCTAACTCACACAGTGCTAGACACTACTCACTCGACCAGATGCCCATCCAATGCCTTGGTCTAGTTTCATCAGCTCTGATGTTTGCTCTGCTTTATTTGCTTCCCACTATTAAAAAAAAAAAAAAAAGGAAAAAAGCACTTTTAATTCACTTCCTCTTGGGAGTTTCTGTGATGTTCATTGATCCACTCCACAAGTACTTTGCAAACACTAATGGATCCAGTGAAATTCTCCACTAATCTCCCTCTGAAACTTGGCACCAAACTGCTCGCTTCTGATGATTTCTCCTTTTACAGTTGTTTTTCTTTGCTACCTGTTTCAGAGTCGCTCCAGGGCTCATTAATTGTTCATCCTTTGTCCCTTGAAAATTCTCCTTTTAATCTTTCCAGTAACATGTTGGATACTGATATGAATTAGACTTCAATTTGCAGTCTTTCACACCTGCAAAGATACTATTTGAACTGATTGTGGCATTACCAGTTGCACACGGATACATGTAATTGAACTGAAAAGCTTTGCAAGACGTGTATTCATTGGACTTCTGATCTCATTTGTTAGAGAGCCTTAGGGAACGGGCAATTTCAACTCCTCAATTTATGACAACTGGTCATAGTTACTTAAATGGAATAAAATAAATCCTGCGGCATGTGTCCCTTCTGGAAACCAGGTTGACAATTGTGCCCAGAAGAGAATTACATTGCGCAGTGACAGTACGGTATCGAGTGAAAAAAAAATACATATATACAGCAGAAAGTAAAGGTAAAGTTTCTTGTGGAGGTTCCCAGGTTAATATTCATTCTGCTAATGTGACTCCTTGGTTGAAATTCTTGCAGATTCCAAGAAATTGCATGGAGACTATGGAAATAAGGGGGTCTGCTGTAGTTGAAAATAACCTACCCTTGTGCTAATTATATCTAGGGCTAAGCACTGACCTACTCCACTTCCATAACTAGGGCTAGATTTTCAGCTGCCATTTACAGCTGCATTTTCAAAAGACCTGCAGACCAGCATGGTTGGGCTCTTTTGGCAGCACAGCGCTCAGAGGAGGCATTTCACTGACCGCCCGACCCCAACCATCAGAACCTTTCCGAAAAGATCGTGGTTTTTCCCAGTAGGTCTCAAGTGTCAGACAGCAGTTGCCACAGCTATTAATGCGCTGCTGTGTGAGAACACTAGTGTGGATTTATGAGATTATCTTAAATCCAAGCTGCACATTTCTTAATTATCAGAATTCTTTCCCTGTACAAGAAGAATTTGCATCATTTCCCAGCAGTAGAAAACAGCAAAACTGAAACAATAAATGAGAAGATGCACCAATTATCACGGAACTGCATATACGGTTGCTGGCACTCTTCATTCCCCTTGCCTATCCAACGCAGACACCGAGGAAGGGCAGATCCTCAACTCACCTTCCACAGAACCATGCCAGTTTGTGCTAGTTGAAGAGCTGACTCTACACGAGCGTGCTTATTCTACGAGTTCTTCACGGAGCCCAGATAGTTTTGGCAAAGAATAGCAATTCAGAGAGCGATCCTGCAAATATTTAAGCACCGAATACTGTTGCTGTTACAGGCAGCAGTGGTATTTGGTGCTTACTGGTGTTGCTGGCACCAGTGAAGACCGCTCACAGCCGTGGAGGGAGCCAGGAGATATAGCTAAAGCCTTACAGAGCAAATATATTCACATGCTGCCCACATGAAAGTTAAACAGGAGCTTTGACCCTCTCTTGTCTACGTTTGTGACTGGTTCAAATACTTGCCATCCTGGCACCATATAACTCAAAACGCCACTTCCCCAGTGACGTATCCTGAAGGGAGACCATCCTCACGCTGTACTTTATCAGGGGAATGACAGGTCCTTGTGGAGGTAAGGTGAAGGAAGACGACACTCTGCTTTTGTATTTTAACAGCGCCAAGAAATATCATGGAAAGTGCTGTCTCAGGAACCTAGAGGCAGGCACAAGGTGTTACAGTCAAAACAAAACAGAAAAAACTGGGGCAGTTTTTGAATCTGACTATTCCACAATGATAGCAACAGGCAGGGGGGCATGGAAGCATCTTAGGATAGCCAGGGATGTTTCCTCATCGCTTCATCAGTTCAGCCCAAAAGTGTGTTCCTCAAGCTATCCCTTCAGGATTTAGCTTTTTGCTCAATTTTTACCATATGCTTCAATCCCACAGACTTTCAGTGGATTAATTTTAAGCACATGTTTTGTTGCCATGCTACTTAGGGATGGTAATCTGGGTTTTAGAACGCTGAGCTTAGTTCTGTATACTCAGAAGAAGAAAAGGAGAATAGCGAAATAATTCAGCCAAGAGCAGCAGAGATTTGTGAGGAAAGGACATAATATCCACTCGCCTGTATTTTATACGTCTTACTGGCATCAGAGCAGCTAATTCCAGCGTATGTTAAACACGAGGCACGGATCTGTAGAGGAGGCTCCACCAGTTCCTTAGCAGCAGATGAAAGCACAGCCTGTGGCAAAGTGCAAAGAGGGAGCTCCAAGAAGTCATGTACCTGTGCAAGGTCCAAAAGTCCTTGTGAAAGAGATGACTGCAATGCAAAGTCCTGGGTTTGAACAAGGAAGAAAAAAAAACAACTAAGATTTCTAAGAGCGTCCAATTGTAGGGCAATCCCAAATTCTCAAAGGCAGATTTTAGAGCATCGTGACAAGTGGAATAAGTACGGCAGGGTTATAATCTACCCATGTGAAACAAGAGTCCTGGCCAGAGCTGGAAGTCCCCATTCCTAATTCCATCATTTAACTATTGGCTCAGGCTCCATCCCCATAGATTTAAAGCCTGACACAGGCTTCTAGGCTGTGTTATATAAAATCTGATTGTTACATACAATGGGTTGTAATAAATTAAATTAACTATCAGTAATAAGTTCACAGGCAACACTATCTTTTTTCAGTAAAGTATACTTCCTTAAAATATACCAGCAGCACCAAATGTAACTAGATTTAATTTCATGCTGAAGAGTCTGTGAATATTCATTTTAAAATAGTCACCAAGAGCCTAATTTTAATTTGTGTGATGTTTCTGCTAATACCAATGCCTACTTAAAATACCCATTAAAAAGCCTTAAGAATATTAACAGGGAATTCTTACAGGAATGCACTTGAGTTTTATGTTTTGAATTACCATTACAGGCTTTCTGGTTTAACTCTCGTTAAACAGATTTCCTTATTAACAAGAATATGTGCAAATTAAAACAAGCCCATTAAAATTTAAAATTCCATGCTAAAAAGATTAGGGACATCTAAGTTATTTTTCTTCTGAAGGAATAAATGTAATAAGAAGCGATAGGGAGCATAAACCAAGACTGCACAAGATCAACAGTGGTTAGACCGTGGTGATACGTTCTTGATTTACTCCAGAATAACCTGCTCCATACAAGGAGTTGTCTTCTAGATGGTCCCCACTGACACCGCTTTGGTTTAGCAAGCCTGCAGGCATCTCACCTCAGCATCCCTTCCGTTCTCTCCTTGCTAAATCCTGGCTGCTGAGGATGGAAGCGAAGGTGCAGGTTTGAGCCTTAAATCATGGTCCGGCACAAGGCTGGATCTCTGAAAGGACACCTGCAGGGCTTGGTGCTCTGCAAAGGACTATCCTTCACCCCACGCAGAAGAAACTAAACTGCTCAACAGCTGCTCAGAACTGGGGCCTTTAGAAGGATGTCCATTGCTCCAGCACTAAAATATACATATATTTCACAGGATCAGAGCATGGCCTAGGCTGGAAGGGACCTTAGAGATCATCTAGTCCAATCTCCCTGTTTTGGGCTGGGACGCCACCTCTCGATTAGACGCGGCAACACATGGGGACGAAGCAGGAATCGAACCTGCAACCTCGGTGTTGATCCTTATTGCCAGCACCGTGCTCAAACCACTGAGCTAACCGGCCCCCTTTTCTATGGGGAAGTTCACTCTGAGGTTGAAGGGGTGCTTGAAGGACTTCACACAGAAGTGGGGCCCTGCAGGACACACTTTTGCTTCAGCTCCTTCGGCTCCCAAGCTGCTGTATTGATCCCTCTGCTTCTAAATAACCCTCAATTCAATACAGTCATCAATGAAAAGTCTGCTACCCTAATAAATCACATGAATATTTACACTGCTGTGTGTAAAAAAGCATCTTTTGACCTATCAAGTGCTTTATATCCCTGTTCCCTGGCTAGTTATCTCTGCCCTTCTCTTTAGCTTCCGCTGGAGGGGCTTGGGGGCAGCCACTGACCCTTCCCTCAGCCCCAGCCAGCCACAGTGAATTATTTGTGCTAAAACTCCCTCCTGCCAAGCCGCCAGATCTTTTGCATTAATCCTGAAAATGACAATTAATGAGTGCTAAGAGGATCTCTCCGCCTTTGTGTATGGCTCTGTCCAGCCGGAGTGAGCCCTGCTGCTCCATCAGCATCTGAAGCCTCTGAGGGTCACGGCTCTTGGCTCTCGGGCAGGGCAATGCGCCCAGGGAAAGGCAGCGGGGCTTCTTGCCTGATATCCTGGAGTCAAGGATGGTCAAGATTTGGGTTAATAAGAGCCCATGGCCACCAACACGTTGCCAAAAATCACATTAAATTTTCAGGAGTTTGAAGTCATTACTTACCGAGACTCAGCAAACTGAAGATTAGCAAAAACTTAAAAATACGGTGTATTTAGTTATTAAGACCCAGACTTGGTTGCATCTCATTGACACATAAATACATTATCCCCAAGTGTGGATTCCAGATCTCTAAATCAGGCCTGGATCAATCAGCTCCCTGACCGTGCCTTGTGCAATACTTGCAGTAATCTTTAGGATGAGAAGAGGGATCTGCTCATATTTTTAAGCACGGACTGGTTGCCATTCTCTCGTGACAATTCCACCTCACCTTGAGCTGCTGAACAGATCCAGGAAGGGCTTCGGTTCTTGATTTATTTTCTTGCTGTGACCAGCAAAAAAAACCTTGATGGGTGTTTAACCTTCAATAAGCAGTAACTAACTCCTCCAGCCACTGGCAGTCTCACTACTCGGCTACAATCCAATGTATCTCCTACAATTCAATGGGTTGCTCAGTCGAGCTCCTACTTTCACAAACCTCGTCATTGACACTTGCTCTTTAGGACTATTTATCTGACACACAATTCCTTTTTTTTTTCCCCCTCCTGTGTGTTCACTTGACTCGAGTCTCAGTTTATACAAGCCACTTCACCATGAATGGAGCATTTGTGCATTTCCAGTCTTCAGGCCCAGAAATTACTAGAATTACATTGGGAAAAAAGGCAACGGATGTCACAGGAGAAACAAGGTTTATTTCTTTATTTCCTTAGAGAGTAAATGTCAGGTAACTAACTGCTTCCCCGAGTTAATAATTTGCACTGTCTTCAGTGGAATTACTTCCCATTTGAACTAATAACGCATTTAACTTGCGATTCCCAGATTTAATCTATAAATTTAGCTAGTAGTAGCTCTATGAGGTTAAGCATTATTCTCTTCCTCTCACGTTTAAATGCTCTTTAAAAATCAGAGGCTGCAAGCACAATCTGAAGATTAGAATAGCCCAAGCACCTACTACCCCAGCAGATACCCTGCTGGACTGATCTCTGCCTCTGTAGGTGGGTACCCATAGCCAGGCAGATGTCGGAGTGGCACGGGGTTAACTGGATTAGCCGGGCAATCGGCAATACAGCGCTGGTCAGGAGCGCACATCCTTACACTCTGCATTCACACAATTTCAAGCACTTAATGGACTTCTAATCTCAGCTGGGGACTAGAGCTGCTGCTGTCACATAAAAGTGTAACGATTTCAAGGCAAAGGGAGACATTTCACAGCAGTTATTGCTGACATTAGAAATGTCAGCTACGTCCATACAGCACATCCAGCACGACTGAGCTGGGCTCCCAGCAGCGACACGGCAGCGCTGGTGCAGCGTTCTGGCAGAACACAAGAGCTCTCAGCTGTGCCCCCACCGCTTCATCCCACGTTCGCGTGGCTATGCCCACATTGCCACGTGTCCTGAGATACTCACGGACCTACCTAATCCAACTAAATCTCAAATTTTGACAGGATAATGGAAGCTTTGGTAGGAAGAGAAAAAAATAGAAGACATTCAGTGTCAGGCCAGTGAACAGTGCTGGTCTGAAGCTTACGAATAACACCTTCAGAGCTCCAGTTTATCTGAAATAGAGCTTTTTGGTGGCATTTGGCACCAATATGTTCCCATCAGTGGGGTCCTCTGCTGGGGTCACAAATGCACGCTAGGAGAGCTGAACGATCACAGAGAAAAGGCCAAGTATGGAAAGAGCAGTATTCTAAGAGGTTTGATCTGCAGAGACTTAAACACTAGATCTGTGTGGGAAACAGGTGGGGTGGTGTGCAACGAAGACGTTGGATTTAGGAAGCAGCAGGAAAGACAGCAGCAGCATCTTACACATACAAAGACAGTGAGGCTTGTCTCAAAGAAACCCTGTCATTACAAAATGAGTTTTGTGCAACTTACTCTGAAACAGCGATCTGGCCTTTCCTGGGTGGAGATCTCAGACGTGCAGTGACTTTCCTGAGCACCGAAGACCAGATGGGAGCAGGAGGCAGAGGAGAATGCAGACTCCGTCTGAAAGTGCTGAGTCCTGGGGAAGCAAGATAGAATTTGGCCAGCAGTTCCTGAACACAAGCACCACCAGGGCGATAGGATCCAGGGTGACTATGTTGGGTGATTTAACACATCCTTTGATGCCAGAGGCTCTCTCGACATCGCTGTGCCCGCTGTTTCCAAAGGGAACAGCGCTGTCTCTGAGATCACCAGCCTTCATTAGCTCTTGGCACTAGTTGTTTCGGGTTGTGGGCAATTCTTCCTCCAAGCGGGCAAAATTGACTCCTTCCTGTGAGCACACCAAAAAGGCATTTGTGGATGGAGATGATGCTGGGGTAGTGGTGCTAATAAAATCAGTGAAAGAACAGCGTTTAGCAGCTGGGAGGGGAAAGAAGCATTTTTTTTCCAGGAACACACAGGCTCCGGCTTTGATGTCGCATTCACGCCAAAGCAAGGGCATGTTTTAAATTCCCAATAATTCGAGTTTCTTTTTAAGTTCCCAAGCCTGGCTGAGCTCTTAAAGACAAGAGATCTTGCTCCTGGGGTTGGCTTTCCTAAGCAATCACAGTTCTGCTCAGAATACTATTTAAATACCAATTATTGTAATTCTCAGCAGAAATATTACAGGCATTCAGATTTTTTTTTTCCTTAACAGCCAAAGGGAGACGTTTCCAGCATCTATCAAACCTCTTTTATTTTAATCCACATTAAAATCTCTTTCCACAAGGACTGGGCAATGGAGCATCATTTATCATTACGGTTTAAAGATTTGTCATGGCTGCCCTGTGCCAAGCCAAACTGTCTAGAGTAACCTTTTGGGAGCAGGAGGGATGGCTGGAGAGAGCAAAGGGTATTGAAGTTAACAAGTAACAGAGGGCAGACAGGCAAGAAGCAGCAGAAGCAATTTCCTATGCTTTTCTGCAAGAGGCAAATTCTCCCTCTCCCACATTGTGGGGAACACACCCAAATCTTCCTTCCTCGTGGAAGTGAGCAAGCAGGGCAGGGCTTGGGACTCTTTTAGCAACCAGTCGCATCAGTGGAGAATCCCTGTCACGACGGTGGAGTCTCTCTCACCTATGGTCACCCTTCCTGCCAGGCCCTGGCAGTCCTCCTGCTCACCCCAAGTGGGAGAAAAACCAGAATTATTTGATACCTTGTCTGTTGAGACCCTGTGTGTGAACAGCAGTCTTCAGAGGGAGGAAGGAGTCTCCTGCTGCCAAGAGTCATCACTCTGTACGTTGAGACTGCTCCAAAGTTGTCATTTTTATTTCCTTCAATGGTTTCCATCAAATTGGGGTGATTGCAATGACTGTCCTGGCACAAATATTGAATCAGGGGCTCTGCAGCAAAAATTTTAGTTGCTGTTAACAGCCAGCACTATGAAGAACTGAAAAATAGGTGTTAGAGAAGAGCTGCTCTGTCACAGAAAGAAGAAATACGCTTGTGGCTCACTCATCAAGCCAGGTGACTTTGTGGACATTGGACACGAAGCTCAGCTACACACTGTCCACCCTGCAGGTGGTGGCACCTCCCAAAGACCGCAGGGATGTGCTGCCAGGCAGCTAGTAGGGTGTTCGTAGGCACGGGGGGAGCTTCTAGCTCTGCAAGGAGGGAAAAAGCCTCCCAGGCAATTGCAGCGTTGGAGGGAGGGCAGTAACACAAATCCCTCGCTCATGCAACAGCTTGTTATTTTAACAGGATGAAGCTGCCAAGACTGGTGGATGCTAGTCCTGCTCCTGCCCAAAACCTCATCAGCAAACCCCCCACCCAGCACACAGGGGGACCAGCGCCTGTTTCCCCAGCCACTTCCCAAGATAAGCAGAATCTATAGCTCAAGTTAAGCTAAAAGCTGTCTCTTTTCCTTCCTTTTCTTTCTTCAGCTGCAGCTATTGTAAACTGAGCACAGCTGTGGTTCTGGCCCTCAGACTGTATAGGAGCTACAGCAAATAATGTATCCTTAGCTTTTAAAATACTATTCATCAGCTGCAATCAAAGAAGAGAGTCTGCATCATGTTGCCAGCCAAATTAATCACAGCTCCCTCATTCCCCTTCCCCCCCGCTCCAGGCAGTCACGTTGTGTGCATCAGTGGTGGTCTCGAGACCACAGTTTAGCAGACACTGGAAAAGGCCAAGGTGGTAAATGTAAATCCTGGCTGCTCTTAATCATGTACGTAATGACCATGTCATCAATCATAGGCCTTCTCAAGTGCTCAGCAACCACAGCCCAAGGGTGTATTTTTCAAAGAATTCAATTCGGTGAAGTGTCTCAAAAGCTGGGTCACCATTATTCCCACTTGCACGGGAGGAGGGTTTTTCTGGTTGTCTGGCACTGACAGCGCACGTAAGCTCAGCATCTCCCTCAAAAGCCTGACTGCAACGAGTGAAGTCAATAAAATTTATGCAACTCAAAATTTCACTGACCTTTAGAAGAAAACAAACTAAGGAAAAACAAAACACGTCAATAGAACAGATTGGGAAAAACACAGCACTTCTGCCATTTCCCTATTCACGGTGTTTTTCACTGGGGACATGGTCAAAATACTTCAAAAATTCAAGCTTTCAAACTTTCTAAAAATGCTGGAACATTGAGAACTAATGAGAATTTTAGTGGTTAGAGATCTCTCCTACAGATCTCCAAAGGACTCAAGACCTTCTGGCTACACACATGTAACACGGGGATCCTCATGTGAAACAAGTCACACTCCAGTAGTAACCATCCTGAATTCAAGCCAAATTACCAAATCCAACATGTCCTACCTGAGCAGCAACATGGGCAGAGCTGACTGCGAAACCCATCCACGAAAATGTGAGAGACGTTCCGTGCTTCTCCCGACCGCCAGTCGTGCAGTGCTGCGAGAATGATTACATTTCACACCCCCGACGGAACGGAACCAGACCTGTTTGATGCCACTGGAGGAGCTGATGGAAGCTTTAACGCTTTGAGGAGACTTCAAGACGATTTTACGGAAGCGCGCCTTGGGGAAATTGAAATGTCAAGCATAATTTGGCACTTGAAATGTGAAGGAGAGAGGCTTTTCATTTGTTTTCATCTGCATCTTCCCCTCCTCGGAAATGTACATGCTCCATTTCCCGCTCTTGCCTAAGCTTTCATTAGGCGATACTGAAATCTGCTGGATTTGAGGAACCTCCAAGGCTAAACAAGTATCTGGCATTAACCTGCTCTGTAAAAGTCAATTTGACGTGTCTCACTGTTTTTTCCATTCTTGTTAGGGGAAATCAGTCCAAAACAAGCTTTTTCCTCCTCTTATCTATCTTGTCCCATCCATTCATTTGATCTTTGTCGTAAGACTAGAGGATTACTGCTCACTAGTCCATTTCTCAATAGATGGGTTCACTTGAACAACAACAACAACAACAAAATATAGGCTTTTGATCTAGGTTTCAATCTCAGACCTGGTCTCCAGGGTTGCAGACACTCACGTGGCAGCAGCACTGCTTCAGCTGGGTCTTAGCAGGCAGGCACAGGGCTGTCAGGAAGACTGGGAAAGGGCTGAGGCTGCTCTTCTAAAATAGAAATGCTCTCACGGCTGTCAGCACAACAAGGAACACGAGGAGTTGGCAAACAGGCCTCTACTAGGTGCAGCTCCTGGGAATGCTGATAATGTGTTCTCGGGAGATAAATCTTTTATTCTCCCCATCATCTGAGTGATTTCTGGTGAGATGGAGCACAGAGCCCCACGACACTCTCAACCTTTCCCACAAGAATTTTCCATGAGGGAACTCTCGCTCGCTGTATGGGAAATTTCTTGTGCCAACTTTGCAATTTTAAGTGAAGTTAATTTTTAGCGGGAAGTCAAAAGACCTTTCAGTATTACAGAAACACGTGAATTGCTGGTATTGTAGTAACTTCCTTAAAAATATTCTCGCTGCATAGTCATTATAAGATACAACCCAGCACAAGAAACGCATAGCCACACCAACATGAAACATTTCCACTTCGTAAAGAGTATCAATCCACTTGATAAATGGTTCTAGTTTAGAAGGTCTGGGACTGTAATTTTTTAGGAAATTCTTGTTGAAATGTTCAAATTTTTTGGCATATGGATAAAACCATAAAGGAAAAGAAAATGCCTTTACTACAAGACTCGAAAGTAAACTTAAGTGACTAATGCTATCTCCTTTGGCAAGAAGCTGCAAGGTACAACACACTTATTAGAAAACCCTGAGTTTTGCCTAAAAACGGAGGGACTAAAATCAGTATAATTTCCCTTTTAGCTCAACAAGATAATTTTAAGAAGTGTCACCTAAAAGCCTCCTTGAAAAGCCCCTTCAACAGCATCGAAGCAGCTCTTCTCACCTGGGGGTGCTTGCTCCATCAAACGACCCGTGGGTTTGCGTGGCTCCAGCTGCAGGAGTGAATTATCTCAGGGCTACACCGTGTCAACGGATGCAGAGGCTTTACGCTGATGACTAATTTATGTCAGTGAAAGTGGATTGGATTTGAAACAAAACCCATTGATTTTACGTCACCACTTCACACTGGCCCTGCCACCAGAAGTAATGCACAGCAAATCAGACTGGGGTTCCTCGGTCCTCTCTTGGCAGGAGAACGAGGCAGAGCCCCTGCTCCCCGTATGCCGGAGCTCTCCTTCATCCTTGCTGGCGGCTGCTGGAGAAACAGCAGTTTTAGGGTGGTGCACACAGCCTGATACCCCAAACCTGGGCTTCATATATCATCCTGCCGCTGACTGCAATCTGCTTCAGCGACAGCTCAGAGAAGCACCGAGCATTTGCCCGAGTCCTACTGAAACCAACATTTCAGGGTGTTTCTGGAAATTTGCAACATGCAAATCCTGCAGTGATGATTTAGCACGGGCCCCTGCATGTATGAGGAATGGCTGTGACAGCCTGTCTGCAGGACAGAGAGAAATAGGAGGACTTGAGGTCCCTGCTCTGCCTCAGCTGACAGCCACCACCACCCTGCCGTGGTTTCCTGAGCGGTAGGGGAAAAAGCGTTTCCCTCCGCAAGGCAGCAGGTTGTTTTACGCAAGTTAGAACCCCAGTCTTCTGGGTATCATTGGCAGGAAGGGCCCTGGAAGCAATGCTTCATGGCTGTCTCATGAAAGGGAAAAAAGTATAACCCACTTGACTGGTTAAGGAGTGTATTCTTCTTTGTGGGTGGATAAGATCTCTCTCAAGTGAATGACTCTAGTATTTATTATGTCAGATTATACCACTTCAGTTACTGGTTCAGATTATAACAAAACTGGAAAAACAACCACTTACTAGATATTAATTTTACCTTACAGATTCTATTGTAAATGGGATACAGGCCTCTATGTATATACTAAAATCCTTAATATAGCTCCATCTAAATGCAAATGTGGACCTCTGCCTAACATAGAGCTGAAAGCCTTCCCATTAACACGCCAAGAGATAGGGGAATTAATTTAATGCTTAAAAATTCCCAGGGATAAGAGGAATTTCTTCTGTTCATATCTAGCATCATTTTCCCTTCATGACCAAAGCACCCATAATATGATAATTTTTACCTTTCTCAAGCTTACTGAGGGAAAAAGCAGTACAATCTCTCTCTAGAAATTACTTTACGGGCTGTACGCTATTGATCAAAGTGCAGGTATGGGCGTACTCATAACAGATGCCCAGAGAAAGACAAAAGATGAAGATGACTACAGTGCAGGAAGGTTGCTGGGGTTCAGTTACTTGCCTTTGCAAACTAATCCAAAGCAAAGATAGTGCTTGGCAGCGTTATCTCTCACCAGCATCTTCTTCTCTACCTGTCTGAAAACTCTCATGTAAGCAAAGCTGCTTTGGTGCCCAGCGTGCCCTCGGTGAAGCTCCTGGCCGGAGCATACGGCAGGACAAAAGAGAAGGATGTTGATCTGGCTCTTCCCTAAACTAGGAGCATGCTGTGGGGAACTGTTTTCTGCAAACGCATCTCCATTTTGATTCCCAGGTGCCAGGCAGCAGTAGGCAAAAAAACCGACACGCAGTCAGCTTTGCTGCCTTCTGCTCCATCATGGGAATGAAACTCTTAGAAGCAATTTCCATCTGTATCAAAACCACACACAGTACATGGCAAATGTGTCTCTTTTTTCCAATATTTATGAAACTTCACTAACTGCTTTTGCTGAACTTGGTGTCTTTCCACCAAAATACACGTAATGAAAATTTGGTCTGGGGGGGGGAAAAAAAAAAAGTCATGCATTTACCTGCACGCCCATCTCAGGAGGAAGAAGAATCCACCTTAGTATCCACACTATGAGGGGCTTGAACAGAAGCCACGAGACCACAAACCACCACACACAGATGCAGAAACATCATCATGCAAAAGCTGGACAAGTCAAAGAAATATTCAAGCCACTTCCAACAGACTTGTACTCTGACCTGCATCTCTTTCACTCAGTCAGTTCAGAAACCAAATGCATAAATGACAACGAGGTTGTTTGATGTGAAAGCTAAATTCCTGTTGTGCTGACACGAAAGCAGCAGTGAGTTATGTCTCTGCAGGTTTGCTTTCAGATGGGTGTGAGGTCACAGGCTGAACTTACCCAAAACACCCCCTAGAGCGGGGCACTTGGACAAGGATCGGGCACCTTTCTGCTCTCTGAGGTTTGTTTTACACCACACAGCCACCGCTCACTCATTTCTTAGGGTTGTTCTTACTTTCTGTCAGTACCAGCATTTTTGTGCCCATGCTAAACGCGACTGGCTACAGAATCGCTCTGAAGGCTACAGCTCTCACAGCTAGGAGCTCTGCAGAGCCAGCTCCTCTCACACACATGTACAGATTTACAGAGTAATGAAGGAAATTATTAAGCTTTTTTCTCTCTGGACCTTGTCTTGCCAGTGCTGAGCATGACGAAGAGACCACTATAGCTTGAAAAGGTAGTGTCAAACTCTAAATAGCAGTCACTGCCATAAAAAGATCGTTTTCCCCAAACAGCTTTTGTTACTTCATGAAATACAACCCTTTCCGATGCATTCCTGTAATCTATAAAAAGCTTTACGAAATATTGACATTACTGGCATTGCTGATATTCTCATAGTAATTATCTTTCAGAATAATTAAACAACGTGGCACAAAATCTGGTGAGGGTTGTTCCTGACAACTAACCTTTTAGACTTAATTTACATTTTACTCTCACAGAAACAAACATCTTTCAGAGTCTAAAAATTGCTGGTTTTCAAAATGTTCACTGGACTTGCTATTAACAAGGACGTTACGTGAAAGCAGGATTCTACTTTCTCTGGGGCTTAGGTTTTTTTTCCTATTTACCTACTTATTTAGCTCATATTATGAACTGAAATTGTACTTAATTTTAAAGTTAGTAACAATCTGCTTTTCTAAATAGGAAGATGTTGACTCCTGCATTAAACGCAACACACAGGAATCTGGCTTTTCCCCATTCTCCTTGGTTTTGGGCCTCACTGATTCCAGGCTTGGCTCCACCGTAGAGTCAAAAAATATAACATAAAGCCTTTCAGTTGCTGCAAAGCACTCCAGCTTTACTAACAAGGACTCTCATTTATACCCAGGATCTAAGCTTGAAGGGATCTTGAAACATCAGAAGCAGTTGGTGAGAGCTTGAGACATTTTCAATGAGATGTGGGAGATAAAAAGAAGATACAGGAAAACCACAGGATAAAAGCTAAAGGAGAAAAGTAATCCCAAAATAGCTCTGTTTGGAGTGTTCTTCTAGTAGAGTTATTATACTGTTCAGTATGGCAAAACATCAAAGAGGGAATATTTCAACCAAATTACTTGTGAGCTGAATTTCTCATCTTCTTCCAGATCATCACAACTTTCCTGGCTTTCCTGGCCAGGGTCAAACCCAGAAGCCTGAGGCTCAACAGGAGAGGGCCCTCTCATGCAGCCAACCTAGGGACAGAACCAGAGCCGCTCAGTAGACAGCTGCCCCTCCCCAGAAACACCGCTATTCCACCCATAGCCACACAGCCCTATTTCCTGGAGCAGTTTGAAAACTGGCACCTTCCTCCGCAAAGGGGCTTCCCCCTTCTTCCCCTCTGCAAGAACCTCCCTCCAGTCCCCTCCGAACCTCAGCAGTACCTGCTGGAGTGCCACTGAATGTTCTGTCACGGGCTTTGGCTGGCCTTGATGAGGAACTGGCCAGACTGTCATAAACAGGATTCTCCTTTATTGCTAAAGGTCAGTAGTGTTTAATTTATTTCAAGAAGTTCTAGTTGTGGCTTTAAGCACATGATACTATGGGTCAAGCTAAGAAAGTGATTTCATATTATAGCCCAGGACATTCTCAGAAGTTGACCTAAACAGCTTTTCACTAGAGCAAATCCTGCCTTTCTGCATTCATGTTTCCTTCTTGTGCCCCTCACTGCCTCTCTCTCTCATATACGCCTGTATTCATAGAGCAAGTCCTTGAGATTAACCACAATATGATTACATTTTAATTGAGGCCAGCTTAGTGTGGGGACATCCTTTTAACTCAGGAGGCCTCAATTCCACAGAATCATAATGAACTAATAATGAATGTGCTAAAGTCATTAAATCAAAATTCATAAAAGGGTGAATATTGCTTTCTTTTATAATAAAGCAATTAAAATCCCATAGACTATAATAGATACTACTAAGGTACACTAAGTGTTCTTTAAGGAGGTTAGTGTTTAATGCCACCACGCACAAACTTGGGGAATCTTTTCAAAATAGGACTGCTACACTATTAATAGACGATCAGAACTCTTTTCATGTCTTCTTTGGTTCAGCATTAACGCCTGCTTTAGGAAATATTGGCATGATTTCATTAGTAGGTTTTGTAGAAGAGTTAGTTATATTAGATCATGACTTGTAGGATAAGTAACTTTGAGCAGTGAAGCATGGCACCATTACAGGTATGCTACTTTTCTATTCAGGTTCTTTCCCTGTTCTTTTCATCATGACATACCCTTTCCAGCTCTCACGCTTTGTTCCTTGGGGGTTAACAGCCCTCGTTTACAGTAGAGCAGAAAGCATGTGATGGGTACATCTGACTGTGCAAGTCAGGTCTGGCTAGGGGAAAATATTCCAGAAAAATATATGTACTGACTTATAACCACCTGCCTCCTCATGCAGCCTTTGCTCCAAGTAAAAGACAAGTGAGAAGCCTTGGATTATTTTGAACACAGACCTCATCGCCACAGGTATTGGAAAGTCAATGGTCATATGTGGACTTGGAGAGGGCAGAGGTCAATAAAAAAAAGGTCTTCAGCTGCACGTTAATCATGATGGTCTGGTCACCTGGTCCCTGCCGTGCTGCTCAGAGGGAGATGATGGAGTGTGCTATGCAGAAGCACACAACTAGAATGAGCCGTCACAGCCAGATCCTCACAGCACTCAGCAGCTCCCAGCTCGACTTATTTCTGCTCTGCCCTTGCAAAGGGGTTGCTGTCGAAGACAGACCCTTGGGAAAGCTGGACTCCTCGGTATGGGCATACCAACGCTCCCTGCTGCCCAAACCTCATGTTCCCATTTAGGAGAACCACCTCCTTGCAGGGCTACAATCCACCCATGCAACGGCTGAGAAGAAAGAAGAGGCACAAAACAATGCAAATGAGAGAAACCAGTCAGCAGCAAACCAGAAACATCACCAACCCTGAGCCAGCGCCTGCTGTGCCAGACCTCGCTGTCTCCTGGAGACCTTTAGCCTTCGTGTGCACCAAACAGATGGGATCTAACCACAAGACAGTTTACTGTCACTCACAAATTCACACGAGCAACAAATGTTCTTCCTTTTAATGACGCAGTCACAGAAACCAAAGACTTTGAAGACTGCTCAGGAAGAGAGACGGATGGAAAGCGTGTCCCAGGGCAGGTGGGCACGTGTGTCTGTATGAAAGAGAAGAACAGATTGGCAGAAAAAGAATTATTAAGTAGTACATGGTGGAGTAGGGGATTATCTGAAGAACCTGATATAAGAACAGACAGATTAAAGGAACACTAAATATTTATTACAAAGTCCTTCATATCATATGCAACAATACATGCCATAGCTGCTGCTGAATAATACGGGCAACAGTCAGTTGCTGAGATTGCTCTCTGAGTTGGATAAAATAGAATTAGAGACTTTTATCCACTGGAGACCATACACTGTTATACATAATAATCAAAATCACTCAGAAAAGACAGAGAAATAGCTCAGTGATCACTGTAACTACATGAGATGAAACACATTGTGTCCAGGTTACTGTAGGCTTTTGCTGCTCACAGAAGGCACTAAATGATTGCAGCCCTATTTCTCCCTGAATGCTGGTGCTAGGGGAAGGGATGAACCCCAAGGGATCCAAGGACTGCAGCCCGTAAAGGACGAAAACTGGGGGGTCCTGGTGCATCCATGGGCTCTGCAACAGGCTGAGAGCCACTTTGCTCTACGCTGGCTTTAGGGTGAGGTTCAGCACATTTTAGGCACAGCCTAAATTATTCTGGTTCTGTATTTCTGTGGGTCGCTACACAAGTGCATTCTCATGCGGTTTAGCCATTCTGACTCTAGCAAGGAAAAAATCCTGTCATTGCAACCCAGCAGTTTGTCTCGTGAGCCTGTTTTGTCTGTTCCACCTACACCAAGCCCTTTCAACAGGCAGAGCAGATGTGCTCTTGGGTAAAATGAATTTACCTAAATGGAAAATTTCTCTGCTGTGGCAAACTGTCCCTCGACATTGGCTCATGCCTAATACATTATACAGAGGCAGGACAAGAGAGGATTGTCAAAACAGGAGTAACCTGTCACGGCGCAGCTGCTTTGCAGCTCCGTTCCAGCGCTGAGCCCCTCGTACCGGTTTCACCGCACGGCCAGAAACTCCCACCGAAATGAGATTTCCATTTGGTTGTGCAATCGTCACCAAAACCAAAGAGGTCTTTTTCAGCTGTGGGGAAGGGGAGGAAAGGGCTTGGGAAGAAAACTCTTGGAGGACTGAGACTTTCTAATCAGATATAGTGATTTTTTCAGAACTACTACACACTTGTGGGTACTGTGACAGAGGTAGCTGGGATGGCATCACACGGAAAACACCACAACCTGTGCGTAGCAGCACCACAATGTATAGGATATCCTGTGAGCAGCAACTCCCATGGCAGGGCAGCACGGCGCAGCAGTGCCCGCAGTCACTCCATCCCCACAGCACCCCGAGATACACCTCGGGCTGCCGAGATAAGCCACAATGCTTAAAATTAAAGGACGAGGTTCTCCGCTGGCTCAATTCCACAGACAGAACCTGGTTTATTAGCATTCAGCAGAAGGAGTCTTACCCTCTCAGAGTGCTATTCCCCTGTTTGCTTTCGAAGGTTTTGCAGAGGCGGTTCCCCTGGCACTGGCAGAAATTACCCAAAGCAATCCACCACGAACCGAGAGCGCGTGTCCCTCGGAGCGTTTTATTTCTTAGCTGCTCATGCATACCGAGGAGAGCACAGCCGATTCACCGCAGGAAACCCAGGTGCTGAATCCATCTGACAAGCTGCTTAAAACTCTAAACAGATGTTTCTGTGTCTTTCCTGCTTCTTGAGCAGACTGTGTGAAAGCACCAGCAGATTTAAAATTGAGCAGATGCATGAACCATACATGCTTTAATATCAAGGCTCGAGTCATTGGAAAATGGTTTATGACTACTGTGTGTGCAGATAACTTGAGTAATGTGCCACGGGGATAGAAGATCAACTTTGTCCGTAATGGAAATGTAGATTGACCGGGCTAGAGCCAGAGTGGAGGTAGCAAAATTCACATAGAAACTGAAAATTATACCTGTCTTGATATGTTCCCTCCTCCTGCAATGACTCATGAAAATGCAGATTGAGTATTTAGGCTGGATCTCATCCAGTGCCCAGAGAGATGTACAAAACAACTCATTGATTTCAATGGCTATTTTATCAAAAAACTTTCCAAAGATTGCAGAAGGATCATAGATAGACCAGTACACACACTGAGAGCTATCAGAGCCTGGAAAACCTAATTTTCACTTACACTACCTCTGTTTTTTATACTCCCGGAGCAGTAAAAATATGCCTCAGTATCCACAATTTCTGACTGCAGCATCACCAAGCCCCACAGTCCCCAACAGTCACAAAACTAGTTTTAAAAGCAGACACTATTTAAATAAGCATTCCCAGAATTACTGCATTTTCCTGGTGTTTCCTGACCTTTTAGGATCTACTGCTTGAGACATTTTTTTACTGCAAACTATTACCTTCACATGAAAAAGTAAAATCTGATGTGCTCGTAAAACTTCAAGAACTCAGCTTTAATGAGAAACACTAATATCAGACTTCTAGATTAAAGGAGGTGAATCCCACCCAAGATGGCAACAGTCCCAAGAGCTGCACCACAGCCCTGGGAAAGGAGACGCACAGGAGGTCCTGGATGGTCCAGTAAATCAGCCTCACCATGCCCTTCTTGGCTTCCTCCTTCAAAAAGCCTAAAAGCTTCTGAAGGTGTGGAGCACCTGGACATGTGGTCTTCTAGGTGGGTATGTGCCAGAGAATCCTCAAAGGAGAGCTTCAGAAGCATCAAGCACACAAATGCTCAAGAATCGCTTGTTTAATACACACAAGATAGACTTATTTTCTCAGGTAATCATAGAATCATAGAATCAAAGAACAATTCAGGTTGGAAAAGACCCTTGGGATCATCGAGTCCAACCATTAACCCTACACTACAAGTTCACCCCTAAACCATATCACCCAACACCCCATCTGAACGACAATTGAACACATCCAGGAATGGCGACTCAACCACCTCCCTAGGCAGTCTAATGATGAGTGTAATGAGTGTTAATAGCCAGTTATTAATCCTTTCAACTGTAAATTGGATTTTTCAGGTACCACAGACATTGCTGACAGGGAAGTCACGGAAGCCTGGCACTGGAGATTGCAGGAGAAATCCTGCTCTCACAGCAGCGCAGAGAAACTCTGTCCCTGCTTCTCATGGGGACAGGATTCCCCTTCTCCAAGTGAGCTGCAGAGATTCCTACCGACTAGTCATCTCAGGATTACCATTCTAAAGACTTTCTTACATTAAATATCCCAGGACATTTATAAAGTTAGGAAGAGATTCACAGCGAGCAACAGAGACCTCTGCTTCAGTTAAGTGCTTATTTATACCCACTGCATTTCACGTGTTGCATTTCCTGGTGAAATGCGTTCCATTATTTCGGAAACACCACACAAGAAAAGCAGAGCGATCATCTATGAATTATACAGTGTTGTAAAAGCTATCATCTTGTCCAGTTTCTTGGCACTTCTGTGTATAAATATTATACCAAGGAGCTTTTATACTAATGGATAATTGCCTGCAGTGCACACTTAACCTTTGTCCACCTCAGTTGACTTGGTAGTGCTACCTACATACATCAAACATCAATTCATCCAAACTGGCAACATAGGAAAGGCACGTGGCCAAATTCCTTCTCTCCTGCAAAGCTCAGCTCTATGAGATTTGAATAGTGATGCAACGGAGAACCCATACTGCTTAAGACTAACTGTGGTAGATCCTCAGTTAGCCCATTCTACTTGTGTCAAGGGAGGTATCCTGAATTTAGGTTAACAGTTAATCAGACACCATAACAAGCTAGTTACTGGACCCAGGCAAATTCCAATTAACTGCCAGTAAACAATCTCACCTGATGTAACACAATTTTACTCTATTAAACATGAAGTTTCTCGGGGCAAAAAAACCCAACAAACAACTGCATTTGAGTGCACATCCTCTTCTATCTGTGGAAAAGCCACGCTGATCTCCGTGTGCCAGGGAAGGAAAAATACATCCTCTAAACTTTCTGAGAATGGAAAGATTGGAGGCTGCTGGACATAGGCCTCTGCTCCACTCCAGCTCCAACACCTGTGCTCCACAAGAAGGGAGAGACTGAAGTTCACCCTTGGCTTGGCAGTATGGCCACGTGAGACACAGCCGAGCAGAAGACCGGACCATACAGAGATCAAGTCATGCTGAACCCCACTAACTCTTTGTAGGGAGGAGCAAGATCTTTCTTTGCTCTGTATTCTCTGTTTTGACTTCCACCATGTCACTTAGTCCCTGCCTTCTAACAGGAAATTTGATTTCAGTGATTATCAAGCACTTCCTGACCTAGAGGCTACTCCCACCTCCTCACCTGGACACCAGACCTGGTGTTACTCCTCAGCCTTGCTGCAGCACCACACAAGCAGTTTCACTGGAGACTGACGTTCAAGAGTTCAAGTATCACTGTAACAGGACCAAATGCTAAACAGAAAACCTGATTTATCTCAGGCAGGTGGAAGACAGAGTCTCTATAACTCTTAGGCAGTGGTCTCTGGAGCAGCTCCTTAAAAGGCTCAGAGACTTTTCACATACGAATTGGGAGGGCAGCTGCACTGTCTGGTTTGCCAATGTAGACATAATCCAAGTGTACCCAACAACTCCCATCGTATAGCTTGGTATACACTAGGGTCGAATTCATCTCGCTGCTGCAAGCAAGCTTGGCTGACTTCACAGTCAGCAGAGCCCAAGGAAGCCCCACAGAGATCTAGAGATCTCCCCAAAGTGCCAAGCAGACACAATGGAGGAAACGGGAGCCATGAGAAAACAAATACATCTGCCCAGTATCAGCACAGCAGCATCTGGAAGCCTTTCTGCAGGCAGAGGTTTTCAGTAACAAGAAGCAACTGAGGGAACCGACAGCCAGAAGAGCTCTCCTGCTGCCCGAGTGCTGTCTCAGGATGGTAGCTGGCACCTGCAAAGAAGGCCAAGAGCTCATGCTTTGCCTCTCTCCTCCAAGATCTCGTGGCTTCCTACTGACCTCAGGTTAGCTCGCCTGGGGCAGCATTTGAGAGGCTGATGAAGGTGATGGATAAGCCCAGAACTGGCCCCATGCCAAGGGGTGCAGCACGGTACACTAGGCAGCACGCTTGCCATAACGTCTGGAGATGTTCTGCCTGTCCAAACCTTTCATGCAGAATCACTTACGTGTCTTTCCTGCTTCTGTATTCAGCAGGGAGCTGTTTTCTTCATTTAAGAGGCTGGGTAACACGCTGCTGCCAAAGTGCATCTGTGATGCAGCAGAGTTCACCTTTCTTCTGCCCCATCTCTGCAAGAGGAGCACGCTGTCTTCCTTTTTCCATGCTCGCCTAGCGCTGGGCTCCTGGTGCTGGCCAGGAATCCCAGGGTGCTCCCAGGGGTGCACTGAGAGACCAGGGGACACAGAACACGCACTTCCAGCTCCACACAGAGCTGCTGCAGGTCTACATTCCCAGTGTTATCTTTGCACTCTCATGAAGTGCAATTACCTCCGCATTTTGCAGCTCTTTGTGGTCGTTTAATCTCTCTCATTTTGTTTCTGACATCTCCAATAATCCAACCCTGACACTCCTTATAGATACTGCAATTACAACACAGAGCAGCGCTTGGCAGGATGAGTTGTAGTTCGCTTCCTTCCTGTAACGCTCAAGGCACCGGGCATGGCTACATGAAATGGCAAAAGAAACCATCACCGACGATTTATATGGGTCCCCAGAAGATAGCGACAGTGCTATATATCTGTCTTAGCCAATTAAATGTCTGGAAGCTGCCCAGAATCAGCCAGCTGAGGTAGAATTTACATGTGTTTCTGTTTTCATTAATAACTCAGCTGTGACTTTCCCTTTCTTCCTCATATTTAGGTCAAAGCACCGCTGCCACTCTCCTTGCCTTCCCGCCCCACATCACACACTTTGCAACTGGGGAATCTAGTCCTTCGGTTCTGACATGCCCTTGATGGTGGGCAGTACGGTGCAAGACATAGGAAGCAAAATAGTTCCCAAAAAAGCCTTAACAAATAGACTTTCTGTTTCAGCCATCACAGAAATGGGCCAAGGAATTAGCAAGACCTTCTGACTGAGCCTGAAGATAACTAATTAGCTTGCAAAAAACATTTCCACACAATGCAAGGCAACATCAGATATGCTTTACTACTCTCCCAGCCCCTGATATACATCATATTCCCCTTATTTTTTTTTGCCCAAGAAGCTACTACCTCCAGTTACTTCAGCAGAATCCAAAGGGATCATTGGCTGACTATAAAAACTGAATGGGACCCATGGTAACTCCACCAGCTAACGTATCAAGGCCTTGCATCTTCCTTATACTTCAGGCAGAAAAAACTAAGCAAGAACACACGCAGATTCAAATATAGCGGGTTTTCCAATATCTGGTGTCAGTTAATCCCTAGCTAAGGTGAGATCTCAGAAATAATTGAACCCTTGCAGAACAGGTTTGATTTGTGAGAGGGCTAAAGGATTTAGGCATTCTGCTGCCACTGAGTTTGTTTACATCTTACTTATAGAACATTAATCCCACGCTTTAGGATTTCTAGTTACCTGCAGGAGTCGGGAGGGATTATGTTCCCCTGCTGATGCACAACTTGCCTTTTCAGTTCCCTCCTCAGTTTCTGGCTCTCCTCCAAAGCGGTCAGTTTTAAACTCCTCCACAAACCTAGAGTAAAGCAAGATTCATTCCTGCCTAACATGTAGGACAAATCTCAGCCTTTAGCACTAGCAGTCCCTGCAGAGCATCACGCTGGAGTTGGTCCTGGCCTTGGTGCTTGCTGAGAGCCAAAAGGACTCTCTAAGAGAAGACATCATGCCCTGACTTTTTGTAAAGGAGTTACACGAGCCAGCCGATCCCCTCGTCAAGGAGTGCTTTTCTCCTGCAGCTTGGAAGAGGTGTGGGGACAGGCAGCTGATGAGGGGCTGGGAGAAGAGGCAGAGCCTAACATCTGTTTCTCTGCCAAGCAGTCGTGGTCTCTTCAGGTGACCTTGAACACGTGCCACCAGCAGCACACTTGGAAAATCCACTCTGCGGTGAGGATAATTAAAGCACCCCACTTCACAGGTGTTGGGGAGGCTTCTCCTCCACAGTGATTTGTGACTGTCATAGCACAGCGTACGTGCAGCGAGGGAGTAGGATTTGTGTAAGAGCTCCGCTGAGATGAGCACCTCCAGGGCTCCGGCCAAGGGAAGGACCAGGACCACGCCTGCCTTGGGGAATATCTAATCCAAGACAATAGGGCTCCTAAAAGAAATCTATTACACTGCCTGTATCTTATCAGAAGGTATCTTAAGACGCAGTGACATTAGGGTGACTATTTTTACTTCCACAGCGCTAAATGCAGCAGTGTACTTAGCCTGATTTTAAGGCAGGTAGGCAAGTATCATTTTTAAGGAGCTAACGAGTAAGTAGTTGTGGGCATATACTGAAGAGGCAAAGAACGTATAGAGCTAGTGGGTATTAAGGAAATCTCACAGGGCCATATTAATCTTCAGAGGGACGTGTGTGTACTAGATGTATTTGTTGCCAATATTACGACTGGACTAGTTATGCCAGTGTGAAGTTTGCTTTCTTCTCACCCTTATTATAGTTCAACAAACTAATCCCTTTATTGATGATATAATGTGCATGTCTGTGCTAAAAAATTATTTGCGTGTGCAATTGATTTCTGCTGCTGTAATCACTACACACAAATATCTTCTGTATCATTGCTCTGTAGAAAAATACTCTTTCCAGCAAGATTATGTGGAGTAATACTGTGATTATTCAGCTTCTATAAAGTTATCTATCTGCTTAACCTCTGTGCAGCCTTTGCAGCAGCTTTATAAAGATACGCTTCAGAAATTTATCCACCTACACTTTGTGTAACAGTTTAACCAACCACGTTCCATCTCGGTCTGAGGATGAACTCCCAACTACTTCACAGAGAGGGCTGTGTCGAAGAGTAATTGCTTAATTTAGGAGAGCCAGCCAGCTTCCCTTTTTAATGATATTAGTCTTCCAAGGTGAATTTCACACAGGTAAAAGTCTCAAATCATCAGCTCTGCAGACCGATCTCCTCACCTGAATACAAGCTTGGTAAAAGGAGCAGGACAGGTTCCCTCGGTGATTGAAATCTGAGCTCAGTTGAAGGTAACTCGCCCCTTAGACCAACTCAGATCCTATCCTGGGAGGATGGACGAGGTGTAGAGGTTAAAGAGCCACTGCATCTGCAAGCTCTTGTCTACTAGGGACTACATCAGCATTCCCAAGGACCCTTTCCAATGCTTTTGTCCCGCTGCCCCAAAAGAGAGCGTACCCCAGCTTGCTGGTCAGTATTTGGTCCAAAGAGAGAATTACAGGAAATAAGCAGCCCCCGTTTGATGGCAAACAACCACTGACTTCGCACAGTGTCCAAGCTCACCTGCTATGCCTACTCCTCAATGATTCCAGATAAAAAAAGGTTTGCTGGTAGGCAGCATTTCTACCAGTTCCAGAGCACATAGAGGTGGGTGGCATCAACCACCTAACCGTGCTGGAAGCCCAGCTTTCACGCCCGCTCATACCAGCTTTGCTACAGGCACAAAGCAGAGAGGCGGCTGCTCCTGCGCAACACTTCTACAGATCTCCGAGGAATGGCACCTCAACCATCGGTGTCAGCGCAGACAGGATGGTTGGATGAGGAGCCAGCCCCTGCTGTTTATCCTGCTCTATAAAACTGTCTTGTAAAGGTCGGTATTTGCCCTGCTTGTGTCTGTCACGAGGTCTTTTTGCTCCGGTGTTCTCAGATGTGACTGGTAAGCACTCGTGCCTGAAATGTTTCAGATTCACGGCCCCTAGATATTCCCAGGTAGAACAGTTACATTTCAATCAAAAGCAAATGTCTTTCCATGACAAGAAGAAAAATGTTTCTGCTGCATTATGCACAATTACGTGCTCAACTGTTATGAATAACTCCAAAGCTCCTGCTCCAACACTATTGCAAACATATGTGCTGCTCGCTCAACCACGTTCTGCTCTCTTCTCAGAAAGGGAAGTGCAGGAGAACCAGTTTCACCCTTTCCCACCGCAGAAACAAGTTATTATTTAGATCAAGTACAGCCAGAAGGATGATTTGGGCCCTGTATTAATGTAAAATATAAACCATCAATTCACTTGCGAGGTGTCAAACTGAGTCTGAGCCAGGATCACAGAGACCCAGCAAATCCCACCATTCAAAATACACTTTGAAATCTATACAACACAAGCTGTCTACTCATCACAGAGCTAGTTCAGCCTTTCAGGAGATAAGTCACTGACTGCTCAGCATCTCCTGCGCAAGGCAGCCCAGTTAATAAAGATCTCGTTCGTTTCTGCTGCGTCAGGGCTTGGTGCTGAGCTGTGAGCAATGCCTGCACACACCACCAGCATGATCTCTCTCTCCGACCTGCCAGCGTGACCACATGTGCAACTGGTCCAGAGTCAGCAAGGAAGGCAAAACTAGCAAAAACAAAAACCCCACCTATCTACCTGCAGAGTTTTAGGTCAAACTAGCTCAATGTGAGCTCATTGAGGAGGGGAGGGATGGCATCGGGCACCACACTAGCAGATGGGAGCGAGTGGTCACAGCCTTCTCAGGAGAGTGACGGGTGGGAGGAAAGGTTGGGTCCAGGAGGCTCTTCACACCTCGTGGTCTGGATCCATCATCACCAGGGGAATGCAGCCACTTGGGTCAGACGGAGCAAAGCCCTCAAAGCCCAAGTTTCAGCTCACCCTAGCTTACCACAGGCACTCCAGCATGTGCTTATCTCCGCTAAGCCCATTGCACAGCACAAACTGAACACACATGTTCCTCCTGAGCAGCCACCTCAGTAGAAACAAGAGCAATCCAAATGAGGAGGGGGAAAAAAAAAGAACCATTTTTCTTTCTTACACATGTGGATGAGGAGCTGGTACAATTAACTCTGCTTTGAAAAAAAATGGGGTTTTCAGTGAGCAATGTTGGTTTTGCTTCTAATTTTAGGATGTTCAAGGATGCATTTAGGACAGTGGTACGTAGCTTGTGTTGATACACACATGCTCACACACTCTGTTTGTCTGACAAAGGAAGCCATCAATAATTGCTGAGCCTGTGAGCACAAATCGTCTCTTGAAAGGAACTAAGAGACCTTGAGAGCACTAAGGAAAATAAAACTCAACTGGAAAAGACAGTAACCTGACAGTTTTCCCATCCAAAGATGTCTCTCAGAGTCTTAATTGCACAGATTGCTTCTGATTACATCAGGTAGCACCAGGAAGTAGGTTACTCTGCAGAAAGAGGTGACAAAATAAGCAGAATTCCAACTACGGTACCTTTGATCTAGACTCTGGTTCACCAAGACTCTCATTTCTGACAAAAATAGAAAAATTTGCATCATCACACGGCAACACCAGCGTCAATGTGACTACTTCATCTACATCGGTCCCTTCCTCAGGCCCTGGCTGCTCCTCTTGGGCACTGCCATGACGACCAAATTGGAAAGAGTTTTCCCAGACTGGAAAGCGACAAAATACAGCAAAAATATACTGGTTAAAACAGGTGAAGCTGCAGTGTTGGGCAATCCTATGAAGGCTGGGTTGAGAACACAAGAAGGTGGGATAAAGCCAACGTAATAGTAATACTAAGTCCTGAGAAAGAACCTGGCCTTCATGTGACTTAAGATTCAAAAACCAGTCAGCAAGGCTAGGATATATTTAGGAAAAAAGCAAGTGCTTACCTGGGATAAGCATAGCTAGCCAGTTTACCAACGCCCTGCCAGCAGCAGTCAAGCATGAGGGCCTGATGGACATAGCTCAGGTTTGTGATATTTTTCTGCTGTTTGTTCTGGCAAAGATGCTTATTCGCCACAGGAATACTCCTCTCAGTAAATAACCCTGGAGAGAAATCACAAAGAAGTACAGAGTGGGCATCTGGTTTTCCCATTTGCAGCCAGAGAAATTACATCCAGGATGGATAAGGGTGCCACGAACGCACAGAGGAAGAGCAGCTCGACTTGTATCATGGCCCTAAGAGGTGCTTCAGGGTGTACTTGCTTCTTCAGGACATGAGTCTCATGAGCATCTCAAAGACAGAAACAGGACGAAAAGTCTGGAAAGCCAGACGCACCAGCAGCATGCGTTTGGCTGGCATTACTGTGGGCAACAATCTATTCCACTATTTTTTGAGCACAAGCCATAAGCTCAAGGGTTTCCGTAAGTGGGTGCCCTCCTTAGGGCACATTTGAGAAAGCTGATTTTTCACACAGCAACTTGGGAAATGGAGAGGATTCAGTTAATGCTTTTCTTTTTCCCTTTTTCCTTTCTCTGTCTTCGTTTTCTTTTCCTTTTTTCCTCCCTTTTCCTAAGTTGCTACAACTTCTAAGAATGGCAACGGTCAAAGGCATCAAGCACTCACTCTTTCAGGACCAAGCGTGTCTCCCCAGCACTGCAGTGCATCAGGCTGGGGATGGCATTTATACACTCAGATTGACATACCCTGTGTGCTTAACGTTTAAGGAAGGGCTGTTAACTAGCTCACATAAAACTTCAAGTATGTTATCAACTCCTTTTTTGTTTTAACGCCGCATTAGTCCTACAAAACCACTCGAAGCCAAAGCAACTCCACTCACTGCCTCCCTGGCACACAGACCTCCCCCTACAGCTCTTCCAGTGACGGAATCTCACAGAGAAAGAGAGCTGTGTCCATTCATCCCCCTCCCGGAGGTGAAGTAGGACACACCCAGACAACCAACCTCAAAGAAAGAGAGAGAAAAAGCAAGTTGAACAAACTCTAAAAGCACCGAGAGGCCAGGAGGATTGAGTAAATATCAGCCTTATTTTTGATGTTGTCACATTTAAATCCCTTTAGGTGTTCACAGTTGAATAAAGTTTCTAGTGATACTTCCTTGGAAAGTGGTTTATGAACAGCAGAAAGCCACAGGGTCAGATAAAACCCATCCATACGTGCACAGGGAGGGGAAGGAGGGGGCTACCTGGGATAACAGAGGAAATTAAAATTGTGGAATATGAAATTATATCCAGCATCCTGCGTGATTCCAGGGTTGCCGCATTAAAGGCAATGAATAAATAAGAGAAATTCAAACCCAAGCGCATCTCTAGGATGAGACAAAATTCATTCCAGGGTGTTAGAGCAGATTTGAGGAAGGAAATGTGTGTGCCAACAGCAATTACTATGGAGAACTCGCTGAGCACAAGTCTAGAAGACTGGAAAATTGGAAAATAACAAACCAAATGTGGTATCAATATGCAAAAAAATGAGAGCAAGCCTGGCACAGGAAATTACAGGGCTATCAGCTTAATATTCATTACATATAGGAAAATGCAAGGTCCCCATTGTATACAAGAGTGTAATTAAATCAAGGGGTTCTGCTGAAATCAACTGCTTGTGATGTTTATGAATTAGCAGCAGATTCGAAACGCAGCCGCAGCTCTAGCATCCAGCCTGGGGCCTGGCATTATTTGTTACAATCTACAAACCAGCCCCGGTGAGAAGTTTTCTCCTAGATAGTGTAAGTTTAAAATCTCTTGCTCAGGGGTTTGGGATTTTTCTTTTTTTTTTTAATCTTTGCATGTGATTCAATGCTGAGCAGGATTATCACCAACAGCCCATCTGAGGACGGTGTCTGAGGGGAAATATTATGGGCTGATTTACCGATTGTTTGCCGTTTAGAGCAACAGCAGTGAAGCATCTCTCTTTCCTCCCGCTTCTGCCCCCCCTTCTCCAGGGCAATAACATCTGCAGTTACACACAAATTTCCTCCCGGCACTGGGAACCAATGTCGGGCATTTCTTACCTTTTAAAGGGTTGTCGTTTGATGCCTACGGAAACACCCTCTTCCACGTCTTCTACAGCGCTCCCACCACTTCTAAAGTCGTGTGGCTTTTTATTTTCAAAGGCCCTGCTGAGTTTTACAGGAGGCGTGAATGCAATGTTCACCATCCTGGACTTATCTGATGAACCAGCAACACACTGCTGGTCCCATCCGAGGCCAAACCACGAGGATTTCTATCGAGACCTCCCCTACTGGGTGCGTGGCTTCAGTAAACTCTGAATCAGGACCCCAAGTCCCAGGGAAACACCAAGGATGCAGCTCGGTATGCAGGTTGAGCAGAACGTGCTCAGTCAGGCCAAATGTCCCAAGCGAGGTACGTTAATCCTCACCCGCTTCTCCTCTGCAAGGAACGTGTAAAAACGTTAATAAATATTTCCAGAGCTCCTGCAGTGTACCTAGCTTTCAGAAATGCATTCCACAATACTTCATTATCCTTAATAATCTCCAGGAAAAATTATGAATGAACACAAAGAGCCTATTTTAAACATGCAGTTGCAAATACCAAACGGGATTTTGAAACACAGCCAGTGGTGCCAGAGAGAAAATACAAGTCTCTTCACTCTCATCACAAGTTTCTTATATCACGAAAACATATGGAGAAATTACATAGAGCCTTACTGTGATTTTTAATTCAAAGTGAGATCTTTACGGAAATATCCTCCTTTGAATCCCTGTATTTACACCATCAACACTGGATAACAAAGCCTGCCACTTGTTTATAATGAGTTAAAATGAAAAACCCATAAAAGCCCAAATCTGGAAAGAATTTAAAATACAGATCCTCACTCCAAGTCCCATTTTGACATGTAATTCCATCCCCAAGTTTTCCCCCAAAACGTGGCAATGCAGAGGCAAAAAAGGAAATCTAATGGATTCAAGAGTCAAGTCTGTACTTGCTAGCAGGCTTCTGGTGAGAGAACTTCTATTCCAGCCTTTGAGTCCTTTTTCCTTTTGTCTCAGCTTTTAAAGAAGTAAGTCCCCTCCAACCTGATTCTGCCTCAGGACCATATGGACACATTTCCCTTTCCTCACCTACATTTTACTGTGCAGCTCATTTCAGAGCCTCCTGACAGAAGAAAGAAGGCTCCAAAGAACCGCAAGTGTACCGCACTCGGGGTGGGAGGTGGGGCTTTTCTAACCAAAGACCTGAGATTCAAGCTAAATCTGTTTGTCCTACTCACCTTCATCAATATTAATAGGTCGCCCGTGGAGAGCCAGGCAGCCCTTCATGGGCCTGTACAGATTTTGCTGGTTGCCAGGTTGTAACAAGCCTCTGGTGGCAGAGGCAGAGTAAGAGCTGCACCACGGACCCCACGTGTACGTGCTGAAAAGGAACTGGGAAAAAGCAATCGCAGCATGTCCTGGCCACAGAGGTCTGCACACCAGGCTCTGAGGACAGGCAGAAAAGCCAACAAGTAAAGAAAGAATCAATAGTCCTGGTCACTTCTAGGTTCCAAAGGGTCTCTGGTCACGTCTAGGTTCCAAGGGGTCCCTGTTTCAGCTCCCTTCTCCCCTGCAAAGATCTAGATCGAGGCACTGAGAGCAGTTTTGGCAGCAACTCACATAGTGCTCATGGAACACAGTTTAGATAAAATCCACCTGACAAGAAGGAAATGAAAATCCTCAAAGCCACAAATTAAAAACTGTGACTTGATAGAACAACAATTTATAAATAGAAAGACCTATTTCCTGCAAAAATCCTGTGGATTGAGTATTGAAAACCAATTAGTAGACTGAATCACCAAAAGAAATGATGTGATCAGTATAACCCCTTCTTGGTTGCCTTTCCCTCCTATTACAATAAAACACAGTAAGGTAAAGGATAAAATTAATCATTCGCCATTCCTATTACAGCACCAGTAGCTGCACGTGGTCTTTTTCCTCCAGGTTATACGATCACGGAGCAGGAAGGTGCACCTAAAACGTTTTGCTAAAATCAAACAGGACAATTTTGAATAAAAGACTTTCCCACTAAACTGATTTTGTCAGTTCTGAGGGTGTGGGAAAACCCACGCTGCAGCCTTCCCCGAGCACTGGTGGGAACAGCCCTGGGACAACTTACAGAGCAACTGGGAAGCAGAAAAAATTTAGAAGAAAGGGGGAGGAAAGCTGCAGAGCTCTTCTGAATAGACAGGCTGTAATGGGCTACGCGACTGGTCTCAATCCTGAGGTCTCTTTGAGCATCCTGCTCTAGCTGTGACCCTGGGCTGTCCTCAGGAGCCACCACACCCCTGCCCAAGGTCACCAACTGCTTGAGTGAGCCAGCTAAGTGACACGATTCTCCTATTCCCTGCAGAAATCAGTGCAATAGATATAACATAGCCCTACAAAACGCCCCAATTGAGCGCAGGGCTGTTTCAAGAAGGCAGTCTTCTTTTATTACCAAATTAACTTTAAAAACCTTATCCATTCCACTTTCCACATCAAAGATTGTAATCTCCATGTAAAAGAGAGGGTTGATGAAAGAAGAGGTACTTAGAAAACACATTTTAAAATTTAAAACACTACTAGCACTGATTCTTCTTGCTTGTAAAGAACTCTGGCGTTTTGTCTTATGAAGTACTCCAAGATCTCATTTGCAAACTACCACTGCTAGCTACTCTGGTGTTTCACTGGCTGCTCACTTACTCTTTGGGGATTGCATATTCTTCTAAATTCTGTAAATGGCCACTAAAGTGGAGATGAACATTATAAAATACATTTCAATCACCCTCACAATTTAGACTAATTCATTGGCAACCGTACAAAATGCTATTTACAAGGTACTTCCATCAGCTGGTATCTGGCATTAAGTATTTTGAATCAATCTACCGTCATTTTCATTTCTTATTTTTCATACAAGGGAAATTATTGATCGAAGCTTTTCAGTCTCATTTAATATACTGGAATAGGCTTTAAATTTTCCCATGTAAACCTCAGTGGAGATTAGCAACTCTGTCTTGCTTAATGCAACACAAATCAGTCTCCCCGATGAGACCACAATATTGTACATGACATCATGACCACTTTACTAGTTGATGGGCCCCGAGACAGGCACCTGCGAGAAACTCCCCAGAGACTCAGCATTCAAGTTTAGCTTGAGTTACCAGGCAAGGCTGGTGACTAAAAGAAAAAAAATGGTGCCTTCACCTCTTGGAGGCCATCGGAGTATTGCAGAGCAATACCTGGGGTGGATTTGTGGAGAGGCAGGCTCTTTTTTTTCTTGCTCCTATCCAGTTTGCATTCGGTTGCAATTGCGATGGGTGTGTTCACAGATTAGGTTTGTGTTATGTTGAGGACAGAGAGCTCGGCTGAATTTTGATGATCTCGCTCTTGAATAAATAAGCAAAATATCACTGAACGAGATACTCAGCCAGCTTCAATAAATACATATGGTAGTAAACCAGCCAGCTAGACAAACAGAATATATCACACTGGAATGAGCACTGATGATTTTGTAATGACTCTGGCAGCTTTCAGCATATTAGATACTACTGTAAAAAACAATATGCAAATGTCCGGGTCTGGTTTACAGTAAAAAACAAGTTACGCTCGTGTTACCAAAGCTGCAGTCGGTGAGTAATACAGCTCAATACGCAGGATCAAATTTAGTCGAGAGCTAATTGGCACGCACCGGCACAGGCGAGCTGCTGGATGCACGTGGCGCGGGTGATGTTGCCCCAGGCTGCGTGACTGCCAGCCCGCCGCCACGGGAAGCTTTGCATCAGAGATCCTATCGGGTAAGGACATCGGGATGGATTGACCGAGAATACAAAAGCGTTTTCTTGGGAGGAAACACCAGACTGCAAATGCTATTACAACCACAGCCCAATACAAGATAAAAGGTCTTCGAGCTGCTGTGGCATCCACGATATTGCATTCGATGCAGAACAAGAGAGAATGAATGTGCTCAAGGGCTGAACTTCCAGCAGTCCATTTCGCGGACTAATTTGTGTGCAGGCTGATACTTGCAGTATGTTTCTGTACTAACAGAGAATAATCATAGGATAAGTAGAGCAAGGTAAGTACATATGCTGCCATTGTTTTCTTGCAGCATAATAGCATCATCAATGAAGCCTGAATGCAGCCCAATTAGCATACAGTAATTAGAATCACTGCTGCTTTTTCATTTACTTTTGCACACACACGACGAAGCGCTGGGTGCCGTGTGCAGGGCTGCAATGCTATAGATAATGTCGATCGTGCGAAGGATGTATCCTATTTTCTCATCAAAAGAAAAAAGGGAGACATTAAACTGCCTTAAGCTGCTAAAATTTCAATTTTGGCCTGACTCAGGAAAGTCTCCAGCTTACCCACAGAATATCTAAGCACAGGCTGTGTTCCCAAGGGATAAGCACACCTGTTACACGTGTAGCCTTTAAAGGCAAATGGAAGCTTTAATGAAAAATCTGATTTTCTAAAAGACATTTCTCTTCTAGCCTGTACCTTTTAACACCTTGTTGACTGCTCCTCAGAGCTTAGACAAGCCTGAGAACTTGGTTGAAGAAACCCTGTGCAGTTATTCCATTTTGCCACACGGCTGCTCTTGAAAAGAGCAGATGGTGGATATTTGGAGAAGGCTCTTTCAGAGCCGTCAGTAACGGGACATTTTGTTGAAGTGTGGCTTGGCTGTGGACTTTTTATAACCCATCCACCACTGAAGAGTCTCTTAATGCTTCTCCAGACTTAAATGGCTAACTTTTATGGCCCATTTATGGCCCGTTTCAGCAAAGCAGTTAAACATGTTCCAGGACTGGTATCTATATATGTAAATAAAGCAAGTCGTACTTGACTGGCCACCAGGTTGCCCATCCCCAAGCTGGCAATCTGGGCTGCACAGCCCCAGGCCCCACGGCCGCCCACACGGGATGTGGGACACCAGGGCTGGGGAGCAGCAACCCCATAACAGAGCTCTGCATGAGGCTGACCTAACAGCACCCTCTTTTCCCCTTGAAAAGCAGCACCCAAATCTCAGGGCAGCACCACTGCCTCGCTGGCCGGAGGAGGATGCCCTTACCTGCTGCTCCCAGGACTTGCAGCACACACCCTACCTCACACCGAGTCACACCAACCAAACACTATTTAATTGCAAGGCTGGAAAGTCAGGACTGGTTTGGAGCGGCTTGAAAATCAGCAGATTTTTAATGTGTTTTGTTCGCACACCCCCACAGGGGAAAATAATCACATAAACCAGGGTGGAGGACATGGTACTTTCTATGACTGAAAATGATGACACAGCAACAAAGGGCATGTAAGGAGAAGTATTACATAAGATGTAGGTTTTACAAGCTTTATAAAGTCTCTTTTAGCACTTGTTAGTGGCAGGAACCTCCCTGTGTGCCAACCAGTCTGGAATGGGAAGGATAGAAAAGTGCCTTCCATTTAAAGAAATGGGCTGTGAATGTGCTGTCAATGTCTGTGATTCTTTTTATTGATTTACAGTGTGTAAGCCATAAATCATTCTACCTTTTACTGAGCCTATAACTATGCATCACTCTGTCAGGGAAACTCCTCAAATTTTAAGAGGGATGTGCAAGAAAACAGACTTCTCTTTCATTGACTCTACTACAGCGGCCAGGGCTAGATTTAACACACGCGGTGGGGTGGATACAGACAGACAAAGCACTTAATCTGAACAGCTGCCCATATCTGCTGCTCTTTATCTCTTCCAGGATTAATCTTTGGCTGCAAGGGGAAGGATGCAAGCCGTACTGTCCTTGGCAGGAACTACACAAGGGGTTTGCTTCTGTTGCAAAGCAGATCTCACACGCGTGCCCACGCCTGCACCAGGGCACCCCGGCTGCCTCCAACAGCCCCAAATTCAGAGGGAGCAGTGCTGGAGCTGGAATCTGCCACTCTGCCAGGATCTTAAAATAATAAAAACGTATCAATCCTACTTTACAACAGATTTCAGGAGAAAGCCTACGTTTAATGAATTCATAGACAAATTTCCACCTGGCTTCAGTGTGAGCGAGGATTCCGCCTACTTTTCCAGCTCTCATGAAGAATCACAGAATGCTGGGGGTTGGAAGGGACCTCAAAAGATCATCTAGTCCAGTCCCCCTGCCAGAGCAGGATCAACTATGCAGATGGCACAGGAACACATCCAGGTGGGTTTTGAATGTTTCCAGAGAAGGAGACTCCACACCCTCCCTGGGCAGCCTGTGCCAGGGCTCTGTCACCCTCACAGGGAAAAAGAAGCCCTTAAGAATTTCACAGTTTAGGTTTGGTCCATTTACAGCATCCAGCAGTTGTTGTACTCCTGCTACACAAACCTTACCTTAAGGCAAGACTCATCTAGAGACTCCTATGAGATCCAGCTGCTTTCTGCAGAGCTCCCCTAAGCAAAGTCAGGAAGACTTGCTCTGCAAGGATGGAAGCAGTGCTCAGCCATAAGGATTTTGGGGTGTTGCATAAAACTGGGGTCAGTGCGGATTCCACCCATAAAGGGAGCTGGCAGAACACTATCTACTGGCACTAAGAAGTCTTCGTCCTCCCTTGGTAGGTCTTGTCATGCTTGGGCTGTTTTATGTTTTAAATAACCTTGGTGATCTGCCTCGTAAGGCATTTCATTCTTTATATGCTAATTCAAGCCCAAAGGCAAAAATACATTCTTCTTCAGCAAAAGATCTTCCTGAATCTGGTCCGGGACTGTGAGTCTTGCACAGGTGTAAAATTAAGGATACGATTTAGTGCTTTGCTGAGGAAGGACTGCTTGCTGCACGAGCACGGGGCTTGCTGGATTGGGACCTCGCTGCTTTAAGGTTTTCTGATTAAACATCCCCACTTGATTACCCTGCAGGAGGCTCCGAAGAGCAGTTCTCTGCCAGAGTGAAGCAACTGGGATAATTCAGCTCTTTTGCTTGCTCAGGGCTGATCACTGAAGGGGCAGAAATTAATTTCCTATAAACACAGGTGTATTTTTTTTCACTACCTTGGCAAATGCCGTTGTAAAGAAGCCATTACAGGAGCTGATCTTTATGATGCGTGACTTTGGCTTGTCCCAATGGGAGATATTTTATGAGGCATTTACATAAACATATACAAATCAAAACAGCCAGCTGTGCTCCTCCTGTACCTGCAACGTATAGATACTTCAGTTAATTCCAGGCCTGCACAATCAGCCACCCTGAAGCAGGATCGGGTCGCCTGTCTGGTCTGGACAAACCAAAGCGAGACCTAACCCACATCTCCAATCCCAAAACTACAAGGCTTTGTGCAGCCATCTCAGCATACAGCTAAACATCCTGGGGCTCTCCGAAATAAATAAAGTGTCAGATGCCCTACGACACCTGTACGTGGGGCGATACTGCTCAGCGGGACTCCACTAGGGTCCCTCTAAAAGACACAAGTTCAAACAGTTTGCCCAGCACTTACCTGAAGTGGAGTGTTTAGCGTCTTTCTTGCTCTAAGTATATTTTGGGCAGGACTTACTGGAAACTTGATAGTCAGGACATGTTACCGCTCTGTCAGGATGAGAAAGGGTGTAGGGATGACGCTGACAGCGTGTTTTCCCTTGGTGCAGGACTCCATTTCTATACTTCAGTATCTAGAATTCAGTGCCTAAAATCTCTCCTTTGTTCCTTAAACTCACAAACATTTATTCAGCCTGATCACCTTGGCCAAGAGCATAGGAGGAGACAGAGGCAGAGCCTGAGACCCTGATCACTGCCTGCAGTTCCCTCCATTCACCTTCTCAACTTCCAGCTGCCTCCAGATCCCTTCTCTTAATTCTACCTGGCATCAGCCAGCTGGCCAATTCTTTTTCACTCGCTATTCTCTTTCAAAACACCAGTTGTGGGCATCTCATGTCCGTTCAAACACACACATACCTTTGCCAGGATTCAGTCTTCAAATTCAAGCTGCCCACCAGGCAGGTGCAAGCGCCCAGATCCCTTTTACGCTGTGCCTCAAGCCAAGGTTGCTCCAGCACGGCAGCGCGTCCGTCCTTTCTATTCTTCTGCCGATGCATGTGGACAGCCAGGCTTCTCGCAGGGAAAAGGGAAAACTGCTGATTCAGCTCAATGCTGGAGCCAGAGGAAGGCATCTCTGAAGGCTGGCTGTCAGGCCAGGCTTAGCAGCTGATTGAGCTGAATTAAGTTCTCTGCCTCCTGTTTATTTCTTTAAATGACAGAGGGCCCCTTTGTACTTCCCGGTCAGGCTTGTTAAGCTTATGTCTGGCGATGATTTGTATTGATTTGACAGGCTTCCTCATGCTCACGGATCTACTCTGACCACTGAGAGTTGTTTAATTACAATGGAGATGAAGAATTTCTGGGAACCTAAAAGATCCATTTCAAAAGACCCAAGTAGGAATTAATGCAGAAAACCAGAGTAGTTCTGTAAAGTCACACCACAGCTTCTTAACAGGGAAAACAATTACTCTAGAGTAGGTCCTACAGAAAACAGCCTTCCACTAGATGATCTTAGAGACGCTCTTTCCCATCCCAAAGGGCAGAAAATCACATTGTAGCTGGATGCCGCATATGTGGATCCTTCCAGGGAGAGGATCCTCTACAAGCAAACTAACATCCCAGCCCTGCCCACTCCTGATCTCTCAACCACAGGTAAACACACACATCTCTTAGATAGAACTCCTGGGGTGTTCACTAGGCCTGGCTCGAGAAGTACGAGGAGGACAAGGAGGCTGGTGTCCCCTCTGCAGCACGTGGCACATTCAAGCCCCTTCTCTCCTCCCCCAGCTATACCATAGCTACTCTCATTCTATTTGATCCCTGCTAATACATATAAAATCTCAGACCAGCTGCTCCCTGAGCAGTCAGGAAATGACAGCTAAAGCCTCTTCAAGAAACTACATTCAACGGATGGGGGAGAGAAAAAACACATCACTTTGAAAGCATGGCCTGATTTCCTCTCCATTTCCATCAAACAGAGTTTTCCAAACTCTTCTACTATTTCAGTAGCTTTCGAAATGAGGTCACCTCCTCGAATAAGCTGTGTTTGATTTCAGCAGGCTGTGTAGCCTGATCAATACAACTGTCCCTCCTCTCCACCTCTCTCGGTCTGTTCTCATTTGCTTGAAACTGCATCTGAACTGCACCTGCTTCTTCATCATCTGGAAGACGTGTATATATTAGAGGACCACAGCTGCCCTGTCTCTGCTGCTCCAAACAAAGAACAAGCCAGCTTAGACTGGCCTTGTCGGCTGTAGCAAGGATGTTAACCACTTATCTGGCCTTTTGATTACTGGTTTAAAGAGTGGTAATTGCCTCCCTAAAAGGCCTTGGTATCCCAAAGGTGCAGAAAAGTGGGCTAAGGATGAAAAGAGCTTGCTGCACCGCGGGGTTGGAGGGGCTCTCATCCTCTTTCAGCAGCTTTCAGATCCCAGACGCTCAGAGTGAGGCAGGTCACCTTTGGGACCAGATCTGGCCAGTAAAGAACTCAAAAAGGGATGGGACAACAGGTATCTGGAAGAAGTCTGCTAATTCTGGCAGCTGCAAGGCAGAAGGGAGATTCTTGATCTGTAGCGCCGAGTATTGTTCACACAGCCCTGCAGCTGGATGCTTCCCCATGCAGAAACCACACAGCCAGCTCCCACTCCACTAACCTTCCCCTTGCGCTGTATTTTAGGGGTTGAATGTGCTTTGTGCAAGTTCCATGCAAGGCACACAGTGAATGTGGAGTAAGATTAAGGTAGCAGCTTCTCTGGATTTCAAGGAATGAGGCACTCAGTGCTTCCCTGCTGATGAAGTCTTTCCTCTTGCCCTCCAACCTGGCTCTGACTGATCCATGGAGACAGGCTCAGATACACAGAAATGTCAAACCACTAAGCTTGATTACACTTTATAAATGCCACAGTGGGAGAAGAGGAAGCCTCTCCCTCTTCACGAGCTGTTGTCTTTAACTGGATACCAGGGCACTGGTTCAAAATCATTCAGTAACACATAACAACTGGGTTAATTTGAAGTTGGGAATCTGAAAGCTTTCACATCACTTTGCTGCTACAAAACAAACCCAGCCCACCCTTTCAGCAGCTGATCAGAACACAGCATCAGTGCAAAAAGCACTCAATGGTACTCTCATCCATCATTTTCTGACCCCTTATTTTTTTCCCCAAACTGGTGGATATTGATTACCCAGTCTACAGACTTGCATAGATCAATACCTGTTTTCAGAAGAATATTGTGCAAAGCTAAAGAAATTAGTTTATTTTGCAATGAGGAAGAAACAGGTTGTCAGTCAGACCTTTGGACTTGCCTGTCAAAGCAGTGCCATTCTCCATGCTAAAATACAAAAACATGAGACAGCAGAAATAGGCCAGGCTGGCAGGAAAACAACTTGTGTTTTACAGGAGAGAAGGCAGCAAGGGAAGAGGGATGGAAGCTTTGCTGTGGAGATGCTGCCCACCTCGAGATGTCCCAAAAGACCTGCCACTCATTTGTGCTTTCTCTGCCACATCTTTTCCTCTCTTGTGGCACAGCAAGCATGGCCCTTGGTTTTGCAGTGATGAGCAATTTGCGGTTTCACCTGCAGCAGTGAGGAAATGGTGCTTTGTTCAGTCATATGCACAGTGGTTAATCAGTCCCCACCTACGTACTGCTGCAGGGCAATCAAAACCCAGCAGAACCCGAGCCTGACATGTTCCTATCTACCTAATTGCCAATAAAAATCAACACGAAATGGAAGCTGACAGCCCACAGATACCTAAATTTCAGCTTTAACCCCCAAACCAGAGGTTATCAGCATTACGAGAAGATCTAGATGTCGCTGCTGAGATCTTGTCCCAGCTGTATGAGGTTGTTCACTAGCACATGCAGAGACAGGCCTTTCTCTGAAGAGTCTGACCATCTACACTAAAAAAAAAAAGTGGTGTGCTGATAACCTCTGTAAGAACCAAGCAGACTTCATACAAGAAACAATACTTTATAACTGTCTAAGAAAGCCTCACAGGATAAGAGATCTTTCCCCAAAGTTTCATACACAAACTAGGAGGATATTTTCCTGAAGAATTGACTTGCTCCTACTAGTTTCCTCCACAAACAAGTTGTTTGTTGAATTTCTAGCTTGGTATGACGTAGCCTGGGAGCTGCTGGCCCCAGAAGACGTGCTTTGCTTCTTTAACAGCCCCTTTCCAAGGAAAGCATTGCAAAATCAGTGCTTGCCATTAGATAGCAAAAGTCACTGGACTGCTCATCTCTTTTCCCTGGAACCGGCAAAGGCACCAGGGGAAAAGGACTACTGAAGCAGTGTCTGGAATTTGATAGCATAAAATAAAAACTTTCACCTGGTACAGGTGCTCACAGGAAATTGTCCTTCTGTTGAGAAATTCTTTGGTTGCCCCAAGGTACAGCTACTTTCTTCTTTCATCTGTATCTCCTGTCCAGACTTGACTTGTATTTAGCATCAGCGCCACACCGGTGCAGCATTTCTATTACTCTTAAGCCGCATGCCCCCGTGCGCAGCACAGCCTGTGCAACTGCTCTGTACTGCTCTCCAATTAAACCGCATACTGAGAACATGTTGACATTGTTAAGGTTAATGACCTAATGATGAGCACCAGGAAACAGGTTTGCAATAAAATGGTCTGTACTGATTGCTTCCATGATGAATGCGAACAATATGTTGGACTGGGAACAATATGTTAAACAATATGTTGTGGTTTATCAATGTCACGGCGCAGCGCTGCCGCAGTGGCTGCTGTCTGGTGATCCTCAGGAGGGTCACTTTGAAAAGAACACAAGAAACGATCGGTTCTCGCAGGGGAGGAACGGGTAGTACCAACCAGAAGGAGGGAAGGAGGAGAGTCTGATCCTGTCCAGCTCAGGATCATCAGGAACTCTGGGTCAGAGCTGGCACGGAATCACAGATTTGTTACACCTCCCACTAGAAATGAACCACCTTCTGAAAAGACTAAGTTGAAATAATACAAGCACTAGAGCTTAATATAAGACAGATTTGGTGCCCCTGAGAAACAGGCACAATGGAGCAGACATTAATATGGAGAAACAGCTCAGCCGTTATGTGAATAGATATAAAAAATTTAAGAGCTGAAAACCAGACCTTCTAAAGAAGTATTTTCCTTTTTCGTGGAAAAGGTCAATTTCTTAGGGGAAAGAAACCCCCAACCTTTCATCCTAAAAAGTCTTCCCTGGAAAAGTAACTTGCAGGGCAGGGCCTTGATGTAAGTGATGCAGAACCTCAAAGGGCTGCTCCAGACATCTTTGGGTCCAACCACTGCAGAGCCTGGGGACAAGTCAGCTGCTGCCACCCGCGTTACACCATTGCCTGCCCAGCACCACCAAACCCTGCAGGAGCAGCACCTACTCCCCAAACTCGAGTTCATTAGAATCATGTTGGCATCGAGCAACAGAGACCAGGACAGGTGTAACTCTCCAGCACTGCTGCTGCCACCCGGCTTCAGCAAAGCCAGGGAGCAGAGAGAAGCACAGTGCTACAGTAACACGCTCACAGAAGCCGAGCCGGGCAAATAATCAACCCTTCTGCACAGCCCTGGCAGAAAGCTCAACCTTGCAACCTTCAGAAACAGAGAAACACTGAACCTGAGAGGAAGGAATGCTGAGCTTCGCAAAAAACCACCACTGCACATCAATACACATAAACTTATTTTTCAAATGAAGAAAAATAAAGACAAATGCAGAATTAGCATCCTACCAGCCAAAAGGCAACCCCTATCTTTTACACCTCAATGTGCACAACCGCTAACAAAGAAGAGCACAGATCATTTGACATACTCACCAGCCAAACTCTCTGCAGACACCTAACTCCCTCCCAAACCCCCTGCACTGTGTCAAGACAAAGCTGAACCCTCCCTCCCCTGGGCTCCTCCCCTGCACCCACACCCCCAGCTGAAGCCTAATTACGTGCGTGATTTCACTGCATGAAAGCAAAGGTGTAGCCTAACTAGAATTTGGAGAGCTCTTTAAGCACTATGAGCACGCTGCCAGCCCCCAAAGCTTGCCTTTTAGCACATATCAGTAGTGAAAGATGGCAACCAAGTGTCCTTGTTGCTAGAAGTAGGTGGCAATTCTAGCAGGGGGGAATATCTACATCTGGAAGTAGTCTGTAACCACTTCAGCAAAAGCTGTCAATGAAATAGTTTGCTCAGGGGAAGATAATCTGAACCGAGAAGTGAAGCCAGACTGGTGGAGACTGTCCAGGCAGACCTGTGGACTCTGAGAAGGTGGACAAGGTTTTAGACACCTCAGTCCTGGTTTAGGAGAGTGAAGAGCTTCTCCAGGAGGGAATTCAGAGCACACTTGAGGAACGTGACCTTAAATCCCTACTGACTATAAATAGACATTGACTCCTTAATTGAATTAAGTCTGTAATATTTGGCAGTGCAAATACCTCCCCCTCCCTACACATGCTCTTTGTGTCAAGGGCTTGCGTGAGTTTATTTGCAGCTCTCGTCTTCCTAACAATGGAGAAATATTCAGAGCGTTGGACTGGGAGTCAAGCGCCTGTGTTTCTGCCCCTAGGACTGAGTTAAGAAAAATCATTTAGCTCAGTGATCCAGGAAAATGAATGCCCTACATTTTGGCAGTAAAGCTGGATAACAGTTTCCAACGTTCAGCTAACAGATCTTGGGCTCCTTAGTCACTCAGGAGCTTTGAATATATTACTCTGCATCTACCAGAGTGAGACGGATCATACATAGTGCTGCATTTGAGGCCTTCCTATGAAAAGTTCCCATTAACACCTTTTATTTATGGTCTTCTCTGGAAATCAAGCTTTCCCTGATGCTCTGGCTTCAGTGTCAGGTACGGAGGGGCTGAGTATAGCTCTGCGCTCTCTAAAAGACACAGGCTCACTAACATCAAGCATGACATTTTTTTCACCTTAGTATCAGAGTGGTAAATTGTCTGACTCACAAAGTAAAGGCAGAATTGCATTCATTGTAGAGAAAATGTCCTATTTGTCAATAACAATCAACTTTGAGAGCAAATAATTTAATTACAAATAAAAGAAAACAACAAAACCCAAGGAAAGTCAGTACTTCCCCAGATGCAAGAACACGTCTATTTGTTTCTAACTCATTTTGACTGGTGAGATATTCTACATGATCTCCAAAAGTCACTCAAGTATTTATAATGATGTCAGCTGAAACAAAGGCTTGGAAAGACTCTGGCTTTATGGAATGAATTTCAAAACCATATGCAGGGATTTAGCTGTGTGACTCCCATTAAAAATCAGTAGGTTCCTGGAGGCTAAAATCCTTGAGAATTGACCTCTGCCAACTTGCAGCTCTCTGTGGCATCACATTAAAAAGTTACAGTGCTTAAAGGTTAATGCTAAAACCCTCTGATGAGAACAAATAAGCTTAAAAAATACCAAGCCAGTAATCACTTTGTTTCTATTGCTCTTGAAATACAAAGCCACCTAACTGAAGCTCAGCTGCTGCATTATTCTCAAAAAAAAACCCCCTGCATCCAGTTGGAACTCCTGACTGTCGGGAAGTCCACAGGCTTTCATCCTTTGGAGGTCTTTTTACTTTCAGCAATCTTGGCATTCTGAGAGTTCAAGGAGAGCAAATGTGGGGGACACCTTGTCTTGGAAACTTGGTAGGAGAGCACCTGGGGGCTGCTGGTACCTCTGACCTGGAGCAAGCCTTTCCAGCTCCCTACAGCCTCCTTTAGAACAGGTGAGGTGCTGGGAAATAACTGCCAGCCACCACCATGCCTTGCCCGTATCTAACCTCAGAGATGAGGGTATGTTGGAAAACATGTTAACATGCTGTAGCTTACATAGTTTCAAACAGGCTGAGGCATTTCTTTAAGTATGTGTTAGGCAATCTCAAGAGAGGAAAGCAAATAGTTGACCAGCTCTGATATCACGACTGCAAATAGAAGCTCCCTGCCTCTGGCAGGAACGGAAGGTTCGGAGCGATAAGCTTTTAAAACCAGTAACGCTTGGTAATCACTGGTCCCAGCTGCAGATCCATCTCCCAGCACCAGCTGACCCTACCTGGCTTCAGTCTGCTTCAAAGCGGGTGAAGGGCTGTGGCTCCTGGGTGGGGTCCGGGCAGCCACAAGTCTCCTTCCTCAGCAGCTGAGAGTGCCCACAGGCTCTCCATCAGCTCCCCAAATACAGGAGTTTGCTGCTCTATTTAGCAAATTACTCTGGCATTGATTTAGGCGAGAGATCCTCAAAGCTGTTCTGCAAAAAGCCTCGCTCGCTGAGGAGCAAGAACAAAAGAGCATCCTCAGGCCACCTACCACTGGCATCTCACCGACAGCCCTCCTGCTTCAACACCCTCCCCAGTCAATGGGTGATGTCAGTCGGGTATTTTGGGAGGGGATGAGTCAGGCTCGGAGCGTGCCAAGCCTTCTCAAGGGAGCCTGGATGCCTGAGTTCTAGAGGAGTAGAATTACGCAGGCCAGAGCTGAACTCCAGTTACCATAGTTATTATTTCATCTACAAATCAAAAATGCAATTGCTAGGTCTGTTGTGGGGCCCTTCCCCGAGCAATACTAATACAAAGAATCCCACCAGAATCAGCAAACCTCAGCAAAACTCATAATTTCCACTTAATACACATCAGGTGGGATTAGGTCCTGTGAAGGAGCCTTCCAGTTCAGACTGGGATCCTTTCATAAAAATCACTAGTTACCCCTTTGATGTGTGCTTATCTACTTCTCTGCGCTTCGGAAGGAAAGGGAATCGCACCGGTTCCTGCGCGCTGAGGTATTTGCCTTGCTAATGAAGACAGCGTGCATTCACTTTTGATCTGCTGAGAAATGGGAAGTGAAAAATTAAAGCTGATTTCCACCACTAATATTGTCACTGAACATCACCGCGCTGTCTCCTGGCTGTGATCTATATGGAAGCTGTTGCCGGGAGGGGAGCTGATGCCACTGAAAACCATATTAGGGTGGTTGGCCCCAGTGGATGCCTCGAGTTAGGAACTCCACGATGCAGCACTGCCCTGTGTGGGCTCAGCCCAAATCTCCGTGTTTAAACCAACAGCTTCAATGTTTGGTTTAAAACTGGATCCCACTCACGGGCACATATTTAGAAAAACCTGGCATGCAAAGCAATCCCCTCCTGCTGGTCAGGAAATCCTCCCCTCCTGAGCAGTGCGGGTTTGCGTCGGTGAGGTGGGAGCACAGTGCATGAAGGGCTTTTGATCACTCTGTGCTGCTTCCCCAGATCTCAGACGGCCCGGGCGCAGCACAAGCTGGTGGAGGTCCTGTGGCTTAGCCTGAGGATGAGGAGTCATTCAAGAGATGAAACACCTGCCGATATAGAGCTTCAAAATAAACCCCATTTCTCTTTAATGCAGCAAGTATCTCCTCCTTCTCTCCCAAATTTCAGAATAACGTCACTTAGAGCAGCAGAAATTGCTGTTGTTCCCTGGGACAAAGAGATCAAAAACCTTGTCCCACTGAAGTCCCTGGCTAAAGCCACAAAAAGCAGGCTTTGACCCTAAACACCTTGGGGTCTGATACAAAACAAGTTACTAGAAAAGCTTCTTTGGCAGCACAAACAGACTGTACATCACGCTCCTTGATCTGTACAGACAAAAGAGGAAATGTGGATGAAAGGGGCTAAAGCCACAGAGGGACCCTGCATTTAACAGAGCTGCCTCTTCTTTCTGTCACTCTAATGGCACTGGAGGACAAACACAGTTCACGTGCTGAAAATGGGTCACTTGCATATCTGGGCTTTTGGGCACTTGTCACCTCTTCTGTACTGACTCTGTCCTCAGCCCTGTCCCCTGGAAGACACGAAGTCGTCCCACACAGAACCCAACCGGCCCAGCGTCCCGCCAGGCACGCAGCATCACTTCACTCACACCAAACTCCCTTTTATCGACTAGATCCGTAACGTGTGAAGGTCATTGCCTCGCTTCACACGTCTCAGCAGTGCTGTATTTCCACATTTAGCCACTTCAGTTTGTCAATATTAACATCTGTTACTATTTAACACCTGCCACTGCTCGACCACGCACAGGTTTCAGCACGCAGTCGCAGCGATCCAGCCTGGCACACTGCTCCGTGCGGCAACAGGAGGAGAGGATGAGCCACACACTCCAATTCCTCTGCTCGCCCCGGGTGCCCACACGCTGGCTTTCTCCCCAAGGAGAAAGAAAAATCCACGGAGTGGCTCACCTGCGGCAGGAGGATCAGTGCTGGAAGCTGTTGCTGGTGCTAATGGAGTCGCAAGCAGCAGCTCGAGCCGTGTTCCTGCCATTGATTCAGCAGATCAATTGTTCTCACTGCAGCGGTGCGGGGGCAAAAACCCACCCAAGCCATAACCCCAAGCTGGGAACTTTTTGTCAAGATTTCCTGTAGTCAGAGCTTGGCCTCCCCGGGGTCTTGTTACTACGAAAAAATAACAGCGCGTGAATGTTAGCAGCTCCAAATATTTGTGCGGCTCACGATTCATTTCTTAGTCATCTAACCCTGTAACGAATACAAAATGTGGCCGTGGTAGCCGAGTCATAACTAGAGAGGGGCTGATGCTCTGAAATCCCTCTGCACATACGAACCTCCCGAGGAGAGTACTGTTGAACTCAAAGGTTTTCACGCAGACTCTGCAAGTTGCTCCATCCTCACCGACAGCACCGCAGGCCACAATTTTGCGTAAAATCCTGCTCTCTAGCATTTCCTATTGCCCAGCACTGCTTCCCAAGCTCCCCTGCCCCCAGAGCTAGATGCTACAGTGAATCACCCAGCGAGCAACTGCGATGACTTCACTGAAGCCCCAGGAGCAGGCACTCCAAACCAGAGCTGGCTGACTCTGAGCCTGGGCAAGGCTGGCCACCGGACAGGGCTCCTGATAGTCAAACAGCAAGCTGAAGCATTATTCTGGCATTGCTTACGTGGCACAGCGAAGCACAAGGCCTCTTGCATTAGCGCAAGACAACTGGGGATATCAGACAAAGTAAGAACTGACTCCAAAGCAAACCCAGATGTTACAATTTCACTCTCCTTGGCTTTCATTTCCACACGCCTTCGCCTTTCCTGGTTGTGACTGTGAGCAGAAATACCCGCGGATCAGCCTGCTCCTGGAGAGGTGCCTCGCAGTTTTGCAAGCTGAGAAGTCCAGAGAAACATTCAAATCCAAGGGAAGGCGTAACTAAGCTGAAATCTGTTTAAATAGCTTCTTCAAGGCTCATCTGCCACGGCACATCACTGCCTGCAGTCACGATGGTGGCATCTCCAGTAGCCAGCACCACAAACCCACATAAATCAGAGCAAACACCACCAAACAGATGCAGCTGTTTACCGAATGCCTCTATGACCATTGGGACAAATTCAATCTTTCTGCTGCTCAGTTTCTACTGCTGAACAGGGCTCTTCATTTCTACATTCCCTTGAACTACATGGGATTTCATTTCCTCATGAGTAATGGGTCTCATGAAAGCAACGTCCAACTGGGACATCATTACAAAGCCTCCAAACATTATTTTTGTAGAAAAATCTCAGTAGAATAAAAATGTGTATACTCCTATTTAATTAATAACATGGACAATTGCTTGCAGGCTCTCTAAGCCATGGCAATCAGCCAAGCTCAATGTCTTAGAGAGTTTCAGGTTTCAAGTTTTCCACCTCCAAACCTCCCTCCCTCCTCTAACAAGACAAATCTAATTACTGCTGACTTGCTTTACCTGTTCAGATAAAGATCCAACAGTTCCCTATCAATTAAAATAGCTGTCTTGGAACTCCATTGTTTGTTTAATATCTGTTTATTTGCTTAAAACAAGATTTATGTCTATTCAGCTGTGCCTGCCTTGTGGGAATTTTACAGACTACTAATTCTATGCAGACAATATCCACTATAAATAGGAATGACTGGTCACCATATGAAGCAATTACAGTGGTTCTGGTCCTCCTCAGCTCCTAAGGAGGATGAGAAAGAGACAGAGAAAAGGAAAAGAAAGGAAAGGGGAAAGAGGAAAGGGGAAAAGGACGTATTTGTCCTCCCACCCTGCAAAGTGCAGGAAGATGACAAATCTCCATCTCCATACAAGGATGGAAGCTGCAGCGCAGATAGCTACAGCTAGTAGGGGTGATGTGAAGAAGTCGAAATGGGCAACTTAGGAAGCTGATCCTCAAGGAATCAGAAATTTAAGCAATCCTAAATCCTCTATTTCTTCCAGCGTCTCTTATTAAATTAGGGCCCTTCATACATAATATTTCTCCGGCCTTCTGCAGGAGCACCAAGATTCTTTCATATATGAGCTTATCATATGCTTTTCTTTAATTCTTCACTACGGGATTGGAGGATGATGAGGGTATCAGCTATAGCAGAAGCCAGAGCAAGTATCAGGTCAAGTGCTTGACAGTCCTGTGTTGGCATCAGGAAAACTCACAGATTCAGGTTCCACGGCCTCGGGAGAACAAGTGATGCCTTGATTTGGAAACACAAATCTAAATAGTTGAAGTGTAAAACACTGGAGCAAGCACTACTACAGCCTATAATGAGAAACAGGCTAGAGAACCCTAAAAACCAGGTAAGATTCTCCAAGAGCTAGTCATACAATGCTGCAAGTGATGGCTACAGCCCTGGAGAACTGCAGATGTAACAGGAAGGTTTTCACCAAGTAACTGACTAATATAAAGACAAAAGAATTAAAGGCTGTCAGTGCAGTGAAGTTTGGCACTGGAGAGGGGGAAAAAAGGAAAAAAAGAAAAATATCATTTTGATAGTTCTTGCACAGATCTTCACAGGACTGGAAACATATGAAATAAAATCTGACTTTCACCATCTTTTGCTTCTTTTGCCACACTTTGCTACAACCTTCTGTCCTTACTGGTAAATACAAGACAAGAAGAGCTTGGAAGATATTCTCTAGAAATAGGAACACATACACTAGTACACAAACGTGGCAATACTGTGATCTGTCTTTGTGAGGATCTTCTAGGGGTTAACAATCCTTCCACACAGCCATCCTCCGGCTGGCCAGTTACCAGCCCCTACGTACTCAGTGCTCCTTGATGATCTCATATCCTCAAAAGGACAAGCAGTAGCGGGTTTCTGACAGATCCCTCTCACTCACCCACCAATAAACAAGAAGTAATACGTGAGAAATTCAGTTAGACAAGCTATCAGGCCTGCAAATTGCTCCGTTTGGATTTTACCTCAGAAGCAAACTCAATCCCATAGCAGCATCAGCCTGTTTCAGACCACTGGATATCTGCCTTGTAAGCAAGGATTCCACCTCTCTTCTGATACAACTTTGACATCGTTCACAAACCACAGAGAGCACCTAAATACAAATGTCAAAACCACTGGTTAAAAGAAGAAAAATCTTCAGAAAGATATTACAGTTGGTGTTGAACTTGTCCTGGCAGCAAGCCCAGCACCTTCCAGTTGTCTTCAGACAACCAGAGAGGAAAAACGGGGGACTTTGCCAGTGTATGGGCTGATGGCATTGGCTTCCAGTCAATGTTACTAGGCTGTGAGGACTGATGAGGCTTTCCCAGGGCTGAGGCCCCACTTCTGACACCGTGATACGCTCTGACCGTTAAAGAGTCTCAGAAAGAAATGCTCTCCATTAGGCATAAACAAATTCGGATCACGGGTACCGTAATTTCCTAACGGTGTGGTCTGGCTAAGCAGATTCCAACCCCAGTGGAAGGAAAAACTACCCAAACATTTACTCTCACTGCAGCTCTGACACCTTAGTGGGAGGTAAAAGCAGATATTGTTTTCCTGGAAAGGACATATGTCCGTTACTGTGGACAACGGCCTCTCCAGATGTACTGACTTGGTTTCGAGGCCATATTTGCAAGATACAGTGTTCCTTGAGTCCTCATTTCAGATAACTGCCCTCTATTCACCTCCAAAATACTCCCAGCAGACTTTGATTTTCAACGCATTACTAATAGTCCACATGAGTCCCAGAACACTGCAGAGACATAGTGCTCACTGCAGACAGGGTGATCAGCAACAAAACATGGAACTTACTACCTGAGCCAGGAGCTGTGGCTCACAACGGTCACAAAAGTGCCTGGATTTTGCCGTGGCTTGGGGTCTGGCTGAGGGCTGTACTCTCACAGTGGTGGAACAAGGAGGTGACTTTATAGGGACTCATCCTGAATAATAAGATTCGTCTTTACTGTTCCACACAACCAACAAGAAGTAAATCAGGGTCACCTGAGTAGCATTTAGAAACAAGGAAATAATCTTCCATCAACTGTTATTTTTTACAGAAGGGAAGATGTGGAGCAACTACAGAAACACTTCTCCATCCCAAGTACCAGATGTGTTGTGCTGACAGCGGTGATCTTAGCGAAGGGAGCAAACTGAGGAAGACAATGAATAGGAATTTCTCAGAAGAAGTTTTTTTCAGCTTTCCATGTGATTCACTCACTCAAGTTTTCTACTAGCAGAGGAATTCACTTGGACGTCAATGAGGAAGACTAGTCATACCTCTGCCTGGAGAAACACATCAGTCCCAGATGGACATATGAGAATCTAACCTAAACTATTCAAAATGCCCAGTGATTTTAAATTTGTGATGAGTTCCAGGGGTAAAAAAACCAAAACAAAACATATCTTTAAAAAATGCTCAGCGTGGTCATCTAAAAATCAAATCACATCAAAGTGTAAGTGTGACAACAGGTCACAGGTAAAAATAACGCTCTTATTTTTGCTCAGTGAATAGCAACATTGTATGAAATGATACTTCACCTATTGTACAAATACACACACAGAAACATAACAGTGATCAAAACTTTCAATGAGGAGAATTTGCACTGGTTTTGCCAAAAGCACGTCATGAATTAGTAATCCGCAGTAGAAATTAGAACACTTGCATTCCCCAATAGATGAAAGAACGGCTAAAAAGTTGTGGCAAAACGCTTTCCTACTTCAAAATGCTCTGCAGTATGAGGGGAAAAATAAAGGACAAAACGAATCTGAACAAATTTTCATGAGCAATGTGTTCCCCTTTGATCAGCTCTGCTAGGTAGTAAATACTATATGCACAAGTACATAGCCACTAATTGAATCAGCTGTATGCTTTAATAATTGGAATTGACTGAGGAGGCTTTCAGTGGGTATTTTCCCAGGACCCCTCTCCTCAGCATATCCGTTACATTTCTTGTCTTATTTGCTCACATTTCAATTTTAAATCCCACCATTCGTAACATGACAGCAGCGCTTTCATGAGACTGCCTGGGCCCAGAGAAGGCTGTCAGAGCTAACACGCTGATCCTAGGGAAGGGAGCCTGATTAAAAACCTCATTGTGTCAGCCAGGCAATCAGATGTTCATTATCCTATGACACACGACTACTGAAATGGAACATTCACATATTTTAAACTTGAGAGATTTGTACTTTAATATAATTATTTTTGAAAGATTCTTCATCAGAAAGGTTAATAAGAGCAATATAGGTTAATAACAGCACTAAGGCAGCTGACATAATCAGATAATTGACCTTATTGATATGTTAAGTGCCCTATGCTTCACCTTGGGATGTGTGACTGCTCTCCACAGTCAATTATCTTATAATGATGCCTGCTTCTTAAGGTCTTATTGCCTGAATATTGGACTTCATCCAAGGTTTTCGGTGTACCCCCCCTTCCTCCTGCAAACCCTCTCCTGCAGGATTTCTGCTCCACTTCCATCTAGGACTATGCTAACTTATAACAGGCACTTTTGATAAATATGCTGACTCACAGAGTGTCACTGATTGCCTACAAATTCAGCTTGTTTCCTCCAGCAATGCTGGGGTGGATTCTTGTCTCCCTCCAGCAGGGACCAGCCCTCAGCTCTGCACAGCCTCTCCGGGGCTGCTCCCCAGCAGGGAGTGCCCGAAGCCGATGCTGCTGCCCAACACACCGGACAGACAGAGCTCTTGAGCTCAGCACGAAGGGATGCTACGTGGTGTATGAGGCCTTGCTCACTCGCCCTTCATGGGATTTCAATGAGGCTGTTTGCTCTGGCTGCCTTCGCAGCTCAGCTCAGCAGTGATTCCTTTGCTCTTCACATAATATGAAGAATAAGCTGTATCTGCATGACAAGGAACAGCAATTTTCCCCTGATTTTCCCCTCCAGGAAGGTGTCATGACCCTGCTCAAACTTGCATCATGTTCCCAGCCTGACAGCATGTGTGCCCTCTCCAAACTGTGGCAAATTTTCCAAATACAGCACATACCTATGCAGGAGAGAGGCTGCTTAGGAGAGCATAGGGACACACTTGACTTCTGTGCTGGGCTGCATGAGGAAAGTACAGGTCTGGGAGTGACCCGCCTTCACACCCTGCACCCTTAGCCAGGAGCGGTGTTCAGGATGTTCCTTATTTGTAGAAAATGAAAGCCAGACATGGTGGGACGTGAATGAGCTCTTACTGACCTACTGGAGCTGTGACACCACACACACTGCCCCCGCCCACAGTCACTGGAGGGGGCTGGTCCAGAGATGCCCCTGGAGATCCCAGGCTGACTGCCCCTGCCCAGTCCCCAGCTTTAGAAATCTTTCCTTAATCTGATTTTGCTCATATCCATGCAAATGGTGCTCTTGTCTCAAGCGTAGCAAAAATTAATTCATATCATGCCAGAGAGTTATAAATTTTTGGCTACAATGGGGTTTCTTTTTCCTCAAAACAAAACGTGCTTCAGGGGGAAGCAGACAGGAAGAGAAACAGAAAGGTCTGAGCTTTGAGCTACAGGTGCTGAGAGTTTGAATAGCGCTTCTGATCCCCATTGTCTGCTTCATGTCCCCTGTTCTCCCTCTCTCTCTGCCATCTGATCTCCCTCCCAGGTGTCTAGGCACGCTCTAAAACATCTCATTCGCTCAGCACCGAATCCTCTTGTCACCTAATGGGCTCAAAATTGGGATAATACTCAGCTAAAAGGCATTAGCTAATCTTGCGAGAGGCCGGGTATGAATCGACACGTCGAAGCACACACCAGGACGGGGCTGAGATGCAGAGGCCAGTGAAGACAGAGATTTACTCTGCAACCGCTGTGAAAATGAGGGTTGTAGGGATTAAAGCCATTATTCCTGAGGCATTTTCTAGTTCTTCCCCAGCACGTCTTTGAAGTGCTCTGCGGTATTTTCACCTCTAACTGATGTAAATGGCAGGCCAGTCTAATGCTGTCCTGCAGTTTAACAAATGGGATGGCAAAATGTAATGGCAGGCTGCTATTCGGTAGCCTCTCGGGCAGAACCCTCCAGCAGCAATCTGCTGTGCTCCAGGCTTCTCACAGACGTCAGAAATGAAGGATTGATCTGTGCTATTTATTAGTAAACCTGCTCTCCATAGTTTTACCTGATGGGACCGCTCTAATCATCATAATTCAACAAATAAAATTTAATCTATGTGCGCTGCTACCAGTTAATATCTTAACAGGGATGTCTTTGCAATAGTCTTAGCCCAGTAGTCTAATTTAGTTGCACAGGCAGGGTATCTTCCATAATCTCACTCACTTTGAAAGCTTTGGGGATGCATCTGCTGAAATAAAATTGCTTCATCCTGGCACCAATACTTACAGCAAGACAATGTGGGGCTGCAGTTACCTCCATGAGCCAAAGAATAAAAATACAAAAGGTGGACTATGCCGAAGCAAACCAAAATAGCCCGGGTAACACTAAAATAATTTCTGACTAAATTCTTGCCACACAATCTCCTGCCTGGAGGGCAGTGGGCACTGCCACTAGCTCTGAGGCCACACTGGCCATCAGGGTCCCCTTAGTCCCCTCCCAAACCTGGCTTTTCATTTTCAGGGATGGAGGACAGATGGTCAGCTTTAGCTTGGCACTATCCCTCTTACCTTGTTGCCTTTCATTCATTTTTAATACACCCCCCTTGGACTGCTGGGAATGTCTGGGAAATGTAGATGTCTGTGATTAAAGTGATGAGGAGGAAGGGGGCCTACAGGACGCTTTTAGCTGCTTTCCAGCTCATATGGAAACACATAACACAGGGTGATCACATCTGGTGTAGGCCCAGCACTTGCAATGGCAGAAGTTGTGGTTGTGCAATATGCTTTAAACTTTGCAGAAAAGGAGACTCTACACACTAAGGGACATTCACATTTTCAGCACTCTCTAATGATAAGGTTTTAGAGTCCTTCCCATAACATCATCTGTTAGTGGCTACAAAACATCCAAGCAGAACAAATGATTTTAAAAGAATCAAGAAAAATACATGAGCTCAGACCTACATGTTTTGCTTCTGATCCATCACAAAGTAAATCAAAAAAGTGATATGGGCTCTGTTAAATATAGCATCCCAGTGACACACAGGGCAGGGAGAGGCACACCTGTAAGGACAGATCTGACCTAGTCGGGTTTCAGGATGTCCTTGTTCCACTGACAAGTAAAAACATTAGCAGAAAATATCCTGGTGCTCTAGCTCTGAACTGGATCCTCAGAAGCAGATCACCTTCAGAGCGCCATGAATTTTTTGTCCAGGCACTACAATTCAAAGGAACCAAAGATTTGGCCTGAGAAGCTCAGCTTGGCCCCAAGCTGGAGAGCTCTGCTCCCACTGTCGGGGTGCTGCAGTTCTGGCAGGCTTCCATGAACATTTGCTGGGATGAATTCCAACCTCTGTGTGTGGCATCCATGCAGTTCCTCCCTTCTGTACAAGTGCACCTCTGTTACTGCCCAGTACCACTGTTAACAGCTCAGAGGAGCACCTCCAGCGCCCCACGTTGCATCCAGGCACAGGGAAGAAACATCCTGCCTGCCAGATGTTTCAGGCTGGGAAGAGACAGCAAGCAGAGACAGCTTGCCCTCAATTTATGAACAAAGGGTTGGCTGTACCCCTTTGGATATGAACTGCATGGTACTTAAGAACCTGACTGACTTCTTTAGACACCGAAGTAAAGTCTTGTGAAAAGCTCAGGGATTTGGTCTCTTTTAACCCATTAAACTGATAGCTACTCACAGCAAATCTGGGCCACTGGCAGTAAGCTGCTGTGGCTCAGGAGAGGTGACTGTAGGGCTCCTCTTCCCCAAGGCGAGTCCAGAAGGGATAAGACATGCAGAATGGCTCTGTTTTTCTAACTCCATCTCTGATGATGCTCATGCTGGGCACTGAGTTGAAGTAGGCTTAGATCAACTCTGAATAGCACTGAAAATCCCCTATTTTCTCTTTCAATAAACAACAGACAAACTAAGACTGCTCACACTGGTTTAAAGTGCCATAAATATTGCTGAGTTTGCAAAAAGTACTGTCCAGCTCTTACAGAAACCACCAGGACTGTCTGGAGCTCACAAAGAGGAAAATCTGAGGAGAGGAGTGGCTTTTTGTCCACACAATCTGCTTGTAAACACTCTGGTCGACTGGAGCTACTACAGAAACCACAACTCTGTAAAGACAGTGAGCACCTGGTCACCTGGGAGGAAAAAGAAGGAAGGAGCAAGGTCCTGGTCCAAATTATTCATACGTTGTCCCTGTGGAGAACAAGGCTCTAACATGAAATGAACCCTAATTAGGCATGAAGGAAACCTGTGAACATCCTAATCCATGCAAAACATTTCAATCAGAGTTCACACCACATTAAGACATTGGAGAATCAGAAGACAAGGCACAAATCCCTGAGCAGCAGCTTCAGTATTTCCACTGCTTACCCAAGTGTTTGGTTTAGATCAGCGAGAACCTTGAGCACGGGCTCACATTTGCCTGTTTTACTGCATCAACTACCAGGACATTTATGACAGCATACAAATAATACATAGCAGCTATTAATAAATAATCAAGCGAAGCGTGGTACAAACTCTGAGCTGAATCCATTTCCCCTCCTGAAGTTCTACAGCAGAGCCAACACTTGCAATTGCATTTCAGAAAATACACTATTTGTACAAAAGTTGAAAATACCACTGTCATAATTAGATTTTCCATTGAGCTTGTGTGGTATAATTAAAAATGTAATTTCTCTCTAAGCACATAGCAGAGCTCTAGGAAAAAGGGTGTCACTACTTATTAAGGGTATATGCAGGTACTTTAGCTAACCAGATAAATTGATTAAGCACTAAACTAGGCTATGGAGTCTAATGGTTTTGAACAATTACTTACTGCATGTGAAAGGACACGCTGCCTTGCCTGTTGGAAAGCACAATTTTTTCCAACAACTACCAACTCTACTGCTGAATGCCATTTAGTTCTTGCTCTCATCTCCACGTACCCAACACCATAGAAGCCACCTTCAGTGTTATCAAAGAGCAGGACTTCTCAAAGTTGCACAACTTGGATGAAAGCGAGAGCGTAGCAGGACACCGCGGGCGGGACTGGGATGTGTCCCTGTCCCTCTGCAGCCCCAGGTGAGCCACGCAGCCACTTCGAGTGTCTAACTGCCCGCTGCAGACTGCAGGTTGCAATAACTTAACCTCCCTTTGCAAAGTTCAGCCTAACACTCCTTCCCACGTATTTCTCACTGAGATTTACAAAGGAGCAGAAGGGAACCAGTTGTTAAAATCAGATAAGCTCCTCTGAAATTCCTAGCTGCTATTATTAGCCAGATTTGGCATATTTTCACTCAAGCAGGCAGTTGTGGTTTGTGTGAGCCCAAGTTAGGACTTTGCGGTCTGCTCTTCAAAGGCATGTTGGACACTCCTGAGTCCTCAAAAAGCCTGGGAGGAGCCTCTGAAAAAAACCTCACAGCTTTTATTTCCAGGAAAGATTCCTGCAGTGTTTAGAAACTCCTAAAGCAGCAGCACTGAAATGATGAGCTATGGGTCTCTGCAGCCTCTCAGGGCAACTCACCCAGCTCAGAACTAGGCAGCTGCTTGCCCACCACCTCAGCCCTGCTTCCAGCATGGGGACGGGGAGGGAGTCCACATGTAACACCCAGGCAAAATGCAACTGTCTGCCTTGGTGCAGCTGATCCCGTGCTGTCCCAGCAGCACTTGAGCAGCTCAAGGAGGAAGCAGAGCTTCCTCACATGAACCTGAAATAGAGCTGATGCACGAAAGAAGTACCTGTCAGGCTGGCAGGATTTGAAACAGTAAGTCCCCCAGCACTGTGATTTCCTACTGTTGTGCTTCCATAAAGTCATCTTAGCTTTTCCTGCTAATAAATGAGAAGACAATCTGACCCAGCGCGTTCATTGACAAGGTCTGCAGAAAAAACCTCGGGAATATTTTATTCCTCCCACATTAGGAACGTACAGAACATACAGAGAAATTTACCATCACATAATGATCCCTATTATGCAAAGCGAGGCTGACAAAATTTCCATCATTACATCCCTGACAAGTACTCAGAACTGCGGGGGCTTTCAGGCTTTCTTTTGAAAGAAAAAAAAGACCTGCAAAGTAGCTTTAATATCTTAAATATGGAGCAGAAACTTCATCCTCTCCCTATTCACAAACACCCTAAATACATCTCCTTCCTTCACAGCTCATTAATCCTTGCTCTTCTACTCTTCACACATTTAAATTCTTTCCACAGATCTAACACAGTAGAGGTGTTTATATCATGTTTAATCAGCACTTGCCAGCTCTGAACAGCCCTCATGACCTTGCTGGTTTTTCAGTGACCAAAGATCACTAAGAAATCAGCCAAGTGCGATGGTGAGGACCTCGCTGGAGCCCCAGGCCCTTGTTACCAAACCACAATCCTCTCGACATGTTTTCTCCTATCTGGGCATCCAAAAGTGCCCGTCAAATAGTTTAAGTATCAGTGAATCACTGATTAAAATCCTGAACCTGAAGGACAAGGCAGTGCCTTAGCAATCTGCTTGGCATTACAGCATTTCAGGGCTACACGTTGCAGGATGCAAGTATGATCCAGTTACTCTTTGGCTGGAGTGACCCCAAACCTGTGACTCAAGACACTGGGAGGTGATTTGCTTTGTTAACTAGCATGGTCTGCACACACAGAGCTGCCTTCCAGTGCTGTTTTCATCCTTCTCACTGCCATTTAAATATCAATATAAGTAAATATCAAAGAAATGTGTGCGGAGCATGCACATGGAGCTCACGGACACAGCACCTATCAGCTATTTTGTCCTCCTTGGCTTTTTTTTCCCCACCCTTTCTGCTTGTCCATGTTTCCCCTCCTACCTCAGGTCTGCATTTGTGCCAATTTCCTCACCTATTCCACCACAGCTCCATTCAGACCTTCTCAACTTGGGTCTCTCTGCCTCTTTTCAGCCCCCCTAACCAGCTTGCTTCTCTCTGCTGCTCAGCAGAGGAAAGAGCAGAGACTGAGAAAGTTAATGAACATCACACCGGGGCTACCGCTTCCAGCGCTCTCCCTCTCACGCACACTGCGGGCCAGGCACACACGTGAGCCCCAGAGCAGTAATTAAGGGATTTTAGGAGGATAATGCCCTCAGAGGGCTTCGGCAGATTGACACATGGTATTTCTTCTTAATAATGACTGTCCTGAAACGTATCGGATCCGTGAGCTGCTGTGTTTCCGGCAATTTGTAAGAACTGTTCAATGTGTAGCCAGCTGGAACGCACAACAGCACATAATTGTTCTATTACTGCAGACTTCAGTTGTTTCTCTTTTATTCATTAAATGGCCATTTATTGGAAGAAAGGTCCTTTTTTTAGATGCATTTTTACACAGCTCTAGATTGGACTTGCCAGGACCGAACAAGAGCAGACCTTCCCTTTTCTCACTGTGCTCTTGGAAGGAAAATGGGGAGCACAAATGCCGGAATTTTTGTTTTTTAATGGAGATGTTGAAAGCCTTTTACATTCTGCATTGGAACAAAACCGAGGCCTTTTGAAATGTGGCATGGGAGTCAAGGAGAAGGCCACCCATGCTGACTACAGCAGAGGCGAGAGAGAGGGTCTGCTCGGCAGCAGCTCTCAGCGTGTCTCCTTTGAACCAAGAGAGCACCCAAGGACTAACACTGAGGAAAGACCATTGCGAGAAGCCACACAGGGCAAGGGAGAAAACCAACTGTTGGGTGCTTACAGGGCTCACCTGGCCATCAGGAGACGTGATGACTTGCACTGAGGTCCCAAGCAAATGCCCAGATGGGAGATGGTGGCATGAGTCTCTGCTTTAGACCATCATAGAATCCTAGAATTGTCAGGGTTGGAAGGGACCTTAAAGCTCATCTAGTCCCAACCCCCCGCCATGGGCAGGGACATCCCCTCTAGATCAGGCTGCCCAGAGCCCCATCCAGCCTGGCCTTAAAAACTCCCAGGTATGGGGCTGCCAGCCCCTCTCTGGGCAACCTGTGCCAGGGTCTTCCCACCCTCAGGGGGAAGAACTTCTTCCTCACGTCCAGTATGAACCGACCCATCAGCTCCACACCAGGCCAGGGATTGCTTGAAAAAATGCTCACCAAAGCCCAAGAAACACATCCCACACAGACGTGAAAGGTGTTGCAGAACTGACTGTGCTGTCTGAGAACTGTTTCCTGTACAATTGGTATTATCTTGATTTGGAAGTATTTTACACAATAAAAAAAAAAGCCAAAACCCAAACCCAAGCGCCCCAGGTCTGAGACTCCTAATTTCCATTGCAACTGTCATTTTCCCAGCACAAGGCGGACAATGTAACCAGGGAGTTCTGGTCAGACCACCCTACCTGGCAAGCTGAGGCTGACCTATACTTCACTCTACAGCACAAAAAGTGAAACAGCATGTTAAAATGTATATACAGGAGGAAATTCCTCTTGCTCTCCTAGCTTTTCTTTAAGCTATTGAAATGGCCTAAAAAAAAAAAAAGTGAAAAAAAAGGCAAGACGTAATTGTTTCCTGTGCAAACGTTGTGCCAGACTTTATTTTTATGGGCTGTATTTATTGACTTTAGCTATTTTTCCAGTATGCTGCACAGTGTTAGTCTTGGCAGGAAGTCCTCCAAAGTGAAATAACATCTCTGAAAAAGTGGGAATTCTCATTGTTTGGCATGGTCAAAGAAAACTCCAGCCAAGCAAACTTACGACCTTCTCTCATGTCAGACTGAAACCCTCAAACCCAGGCCAGTTGCTCGATCAGACCCTTCATCCCTCTGAAGTCACCAGAAGATCCAAATTTGGGTGCCTGATCCAACACCTACGTGAAGCCCCCATCTGCTCTACTCCACACTTGGAGCACCTACCTGTCAATGCGATTACAAGCAGAGATTTGTACTTTGTGGAGACACCGATTTGTTTTCAGGAGAGCAAAAGAAGATGCCCAGTCTCACCAGGAGCCATTAGCGAGTTAATTGTGGCTGTTTAAGAGTTAGATGTTAACGTGCCTGTCAACTCCAGGCACTTGCTCCACTGCCCAGGATTCTGTGTACATCTGAGACAGATGTCTCCAAGGCAATCAGAAAAGTCCCCCAGTATACACTGAAGAAGACAACTGAAGAGATTTATGTTGGATGGAATGACAAGCTCAAGAGTTTAACTGCACATGGCATTTCTGGAAGCATGCCAGCTCCAAGTTTAGTGTGTTTTGTGTACTTCACTCATAACTGTTTATTGTGACAGGTAAACACTTGTTTTGAAAGCTTGCAGGCGTACTATTAACACAGAAGTGTTCCTGACACAGTCAAGCTGTGCTGTCAAATGTTTATCTTTTGAATGATGAATGCTGGCTTTCCTTTTCGCTCCTCTCAGTCTGCGCAGAGCAGATTTGAACGGCCTCTCCCAACTCGTTCGGGCTCGTTTCACCTGGGGGACGTAGCTGAAGGCTGACGGGCCAGAGAGCAGCCCATAATTACCAGCCCATATGCCAATAAATGAAGGTGATGCAGAGAACAAAGGAGGAACAACAGGGGAAGCAAGAGCAAGCTCTGTGCCAGGTCTGTCTGCAAATGCAGATGTTGAGCTCTAGAAACTAGGCTAGCCTGGAGTTCCTTCAACAGAGAGGGCTATTTCCAGCACTTCAAGCATCTCATAGACACATATTTCACAAGTCAAATTCTGGAGGCTTGTGCTAACTAAAAAAGTTAGAAGCAAGTGTAAAAAATTTTTCACAATATTATTTTTTACTCTTTAAGTAAGAAAATCTGGCAACATCTAAGTCACAGTATTGGATGTATACATAGCCCATAAAACTGCAGACAATCATAAAAGTTATGGGCAAAAATGAACAAAGAGTCTTATGGGTGAGAATTAAAATTCTCCCTTTGGTGCAAATATGCCTTCTACAGAACCAGCAGAAAAGACTGTGGGGGAAAAAAAAAAAAAAAAGAGTAATTTCTGTGTGTCTTAGTGTAATTGCATATGTTAAAAGGCTGTGGAATTCAGCAATGATCCCATGGGCTTTCAAGTGGATTGCAGATATTTCACAGTGTGTCAGTTATAGATTGAGACATAAGACTTTGGGGAAAAAAGTACAATCTTTGATTAGATGAAATAGCATCAGATTTCCATGAAAATGCAAATGCTTAATGAATTCATTGCTAATGCAGTTCTGCTGCTTCTTTGTTCTGTTGCAGTGGTACTTCAACCATGGGGCTTGCTGACCTGCACCAGGGCCAATTTAACCAGAACTACCTTATCAGCTGCCTGCTGGGGCACCTGAGCGAGAATGCAAATCGATAACTTACAACTGATTTGAAGAAATCCGTCTGACAAAACTCATAAACCCTGGAACCGCTTGCCGTGAGACCCATCGGAAGTGTTCATCTTACACAGGAGTCAAAGGAAGATTGAGTATTCATCAGGATATTGAAAATATTAGGGACCATAAGAACTAAAAACATTAAAACTGCTTCCAAAGAAATGTTAAACAGTGAAGTACAAGTGCTTAGAGAGCATTTAATCACAAGGGCAAAAGAGCCCCTCATCACCAAATCTGTAAATTCGGTAGGACCATGTCCCAGCTTACTGTACGGAGGTTGGCCATACAGAAAAGCTTATACACTAATTAGGCTATTTCAGCAGAAGGCAGAATTGGGACTCTACTGCCTAGGCAGACACATCTATTATACCTTTGATCCACGCTTAACACAGAGCCAGGGCTGTTACTCAGTGGAGTGATTACTCTGAACCCATTACGGAGCACACACATCGTCTCCCTCTGGCAGGAACATCTGGTGACCCATAAAGCAGCCAGAGCACCGGAGCTGAGGCTGAGCTGCTCGGGCAGGTTCCCTCACAGCACATCCCAACTGCGGGCAGCAGTGCAGGCAGGCACCCGGCGAGGTGCCAGCACCCACCAAGAACGGAGGCTGAGCTCGCTTCGCCCGACCTGGAGCCATCTCCAAGATCCCTTGTTCTGTGCTGCGTGGGGGAGATGGGGTTGGGAGGCGGGGAGACAGTGGGGAGAAAAAACCCACATGATCTGGTGGGAGCCTGAATCTGACCGGTACTTGGTCTCCTTGCAGGTTTTGGGGGAGCAGAGCGAGTGTGAGGTGCTACACACCACATTACCACTACGGGATCGGGTATTTGAGGTCCTAAAGTCAGATTTATTTTTTCAACGAACCGTAATCCCAGTAAGGGGAGCAGTTCAGACTAGCCCCGCATTTACCTCTTTGTTCAATTTTCTCTCTCAGCCTAAAATATTTCCCCATTTTTTCCCCCTTAGAGCTGTTTCTTCAGGTGCAGATGTAGCTCAACATCTACATATAAATCATCTCAAGCAGCCGCTGACTTCAGTGCATGTCAGGAGTTACCACGCCAGGGCCAATTCCTTGGGTGCTGAGCACCCTCCTCCCTCCGAGCCCTGCTGGAGCTTGTACAGAAACAGTCTGCATACAAAGGGGCTTCTGTCTTTCCTTCCCCCAGATTTAGTGATCAACAGAGCAAACTACTTCATCATTTTTCTCCTAATGAGGAGTGTACTGTTTCTCGGGCAAAACAAGAGGTGAGCCCTGTGCTGGGAGTCTATGCTAACTATGGCTTTTGTCCTGTCGAATAAAAAGCATATGAAAAAGGCTGTACTAAAAAAGCATTAAGACTCACACAAGGCTCGTTAAATGATTTAAATCTTCATAATGTATGGCATTTTCCTGGTAATTAAGTTTGAACACTGAGTTGGGCTAAACGCTTCCAACTGTTAGATAACCCTTGAAATGCTCCCTTACACACTCAGGTATTTTCTTCTCAAACATAGCCCTGACAATCGAAGGTAACTTAGTCTGAGCAGCTCAGGAATTGCTTCCTACTGATGGGGCCCAGCACGGCAGCACGAAGTCCATATCATGCTCATCTTATACCACCGCACAAGCTTAGTCAGACCCCAACTCGAGTACAAGAGTTCTGGCTGGTGTATGGCTTCTTTCTCAAAGAACAGAAAACGTGAAAGGAGAAAGGAAGAGGAAAGAAGTTGCATTTTTATGTTAAGCAGGAGCAGAAGGAGGTAAATGCTTTCTGCTCATGTTTCTATTTTATTTTTCTGAAGTTTGCACTGAAAAACAATTTCAAGACAAAGTCCTGCCCTGCCCAGATAACAAGCTACTTGCCCATAAGCACACACCAACGGTTGATCCCATTTTCTTCCCACTTCTTCCTCCCTCTCCTTGCTGGTTTTGCCCTCCTATTTATCTGCTCTTGGTTTACACGTTCCAGCTTTTGTTCTCAGCTTCTTCTTGTTTTCCTGCCCTTTCAGCGTTCAGTTACATCCAGCTACACCGCCCAACACATTCTTTACAAAACGGCTCTTTTTATTAGAAAAGCCTGATGCCTTCTAGTCAAAGTACAATATTCAGATGGAAGGGGTTGATCCCAGGCAGTAAAACACAACCATGCTCTCCACACCGACATACACCTGCAAACGCATCTCAACTGCACGTTGTCTGATTTAGACTGCTATCACATTTAATATTTTGCTTTAAATGCAACCAGGTCAAGGTAGTACTGCAAAATAAGCTCGGAAAATAGATGTGGTGCACACGTAGGCTTTGCAATTCAGTCAGCCAACCTACAAACCACCACAGGTTAACTGACATTGCTAACTCTTGCTTGGCAAGGGAAAAAAAAATAGTTAGACTTTCAGTAAATGCTTCAGGTGAAGCCTTCAACCACTCAAAAATCACACACAAAAATTCTCAAAATTTAGGTCTATTTTAAAAATCCTCCCAGGCTGGCTTCATATATCATCCAAGCTGGAACTGTTCTCATGATATATTATACATGGAGACTGCACTACATCATCAGAGTTCTGACACTGCCATGTTCAGGGTATGCTGGGATACAATGTAATGAATTACAACAGTGGACATTGACAAATACACTTTAGGGGAAGTTTAAATTAATTTTTTCAGCTGCTTGCAGTTGGCTTAGAAAGTAATTTTTATTAAATAAACTAGTGGGACAGTGAGCAGACTCGGAGCCCTTGAAAAAGGGAACAGCAGAGCAGGGAGAGAACACAGGACACGGAGCAAGGAAGCAATTTCAGCTCCAGGAATAATGTGCTCTGTGCTTTTGGGGAAGCCGGCGGGGCCAAATCCTGACTGTGCTCACCTGCTAGTGTGCTGTTCTGCTGAAGCACCCACGTATCTGGATCACCCATGGATGCCAAGTTCATAGGTGGGATCCCTCACCCGTGGAGCAGGCATCAAACAGATCCCACCGAGTGCCGTGGGGTAACATAGGGTGTAACAAACGGATGCAGCAGATCGGCTCTCACCTGGAAAATTCATCATCATCCAATCGTGTTTTGGGTTATTGGTGGTTTTTTTTTCATAAAAAGAAACCAGCAACAACAATAAGAAAAGGATAAGGTATAGCTAATATATTCAAACCAAAAAAAAAAGTTTCATGAGAAGAAAAGCCAGTAACCTTTGCAAAAGCCCAGAATGCTAAACATCTTTTCCCTCTGAAGGGATCTTTTGTCATTTCATGGGGAATCAATTAACCACAGTGTCTTATTCAGGTAGACTTTAGATTAGTACCATATCCCCTCACTATAGATAATTAACCTCAGTTTCTGAATTAGTAGCAAAATAAGCCAGTTATTAGTTTTTATAATGACTAGAACTCAATATTTTGGGTAGTTAAACACCCAAGAGTTTAAATTAAAATAGACATCTGACAGAAATCCCTAAAGTGTTCTTCAGATCATTAATACTATAAATTCCACAGTAGATTGAACTGACAACGTTCCCTTTTCCTTCTGGAGCACTCCAAAGAGATGAGCTACTCCCTTGAATCAGCATTCAGTTTGATCTCTGAAATAATCTCTCCTTGATACCTAAAGCCTCAAGGCCAATGGCACAGTTAAACTCATATCCTCCTCTTACCAGAACTGTTATGTCTAGTGAAGTAAGAGGGGAAAAAGAAAAAAAAAAAAAAAAAAAAAAAAAAAAAAAAAAAGAGAAGTGTATTTTTTCCCTGGACTACCTACAGATCACTCCATACATTACCAAGACAAATCGATGCTCATATCCTAGAGCAAAACCTTGGGGAGGGTCCCAGCCCAGGGGGAACGTGGAGCTGTTGCTGCCTCTTGGGCACAGCCGTGCACAGCTCCCAGGTGATCCTAAAGGAGCAACTGCCCTCTCCACACCTCAGGTCTCCTGCAGTGGAAGTGTGGGGCACAAGGGCAAGAAGCCTGTCCATGAGACAACAGGGCTCAAGGATCTTGAGGAGATGCTGCTTCATCCCCCTGTCCCCAAGCTGCAGCATCTGTGCATGTCTCAGCCCCGGGAGATGCTCTTTCTCAGCATCCTCAACCCATGCTGAACAATGCTCGCCATCGAAAAGCCTTTCTAATACCTCACCTGCATTAGTTTTGCTGTAAAAGAAGCTGAGGTCCTACCTATATCTGCCTTTTCTTCCTACCAACGCATCACTGAGACTCGATAAGGTCTTTACTTTCCTCTACTCATCAGTTCTCTTTCTGCAGAACTGCCGTCCCTTCCCCATCCTCTGCGCATTGATTATTCCAGCCCAAGTTTCATGCCTTGCACTTGTCTCTAATTCAATTCCCTTTTATTTTTTTCTTCTCCAACCATTTCTGCAATTCGTTGAACTCATCTGAATTCCCATCCTGTTGCCCAATACATTTGCAGTCCCTCCTAGCTTGGTGCCATCTGTAAATTTAATAAGCATACTATCTACTCCATCACCCAGGTTCTTAATGGAAATGTTGAACAGAACTGATTGCCTCCTCCCCCCCTAAACCCCAGTCAGTCTGTCCGTCCTTTTTAAGGGGTTGCAGGGCATATTGCCCCCTGGAAGGAGGGGAAACATATAACACTGACTTCTGTGGAATCCATCTCCTCTTCCAGTGTGGTCAGCAAGTTTCAAAGGTGGCACCACAGCTCACTGAACACACTGCTCAGCGTGCTGCAGACCTTACCAGAGGTGTGCTTTATTCCATTTTAGCTCCAACCAGCTATGCATAACAGCACAAAGGAAAGGGAGAAAGAATAAAAGCTCTAGGGATTGTCTCGCTGCAAGTAAAATGTGTATTCTAAGAGAAATGAATGTTTACCTTCCCATTTATGTGAATCAATTAGTGACAAATATCCCCTGAGCAGAGAAAAGACTAACACAGATAACAAAGAATATGCCCCAAATAATGGAGGATTAGAAAAAGGCATACACAAGTAATAAAATATCGGCTACAGATGCCACTTGAGAAGATTGCAAAGCAGAGAAGAGTAAGTAGCTGAAGAAGGAAAGAAAGCAGAGGTGACGAGAAGATTGCAGTAGCAGTAAAGATAAATGATGAGTGCGCTTTTTGAGTATATATGCTAGAGTTAAAAGAGTTCACTGTGGAGACAGGAAGGTCTCCAGGAGAATAGAAGGGTAATTTATAAACAAAAGAGCCAGACAGGGCTTCTATGCCCAAAAATAAGTTCCTTTTTTTTTTTAACCCCGTTGTATCAGTTGCTCTAAGATTTTTTTTCCCTACAAACCTTACCTCTTGACAATACCAAAATAGAAAGATATATTTGCCCTGACACTCTGAAAGGACAATGGGAAATAGATGTTGAGAGCCTAGAGAGAAAGAAAGATTTTAAGAATGAAAAAGGACCAGAGTTAGAGCTTCTCTGGAATTACATTTTATCTCGTGAAAAATGTCACCAAAAAAGGAATAAAAATTGGTTCCCCTTTCTCAATAGCTTCATTTTCACCAGAATGTTTTTATCAAAAAATGAAATCTTTTCATCAAAAATCACTAGGCCCCCAAACAAAACATATGTAGCTTCAGAGCAAACTGAAGTTCCCTATTTGGGCCTTTTAGGGTTTTGCAGCATTATTGCTATACAAATCATGAAGAACGAGCATCTCAAGGCAATTTTTTTTTTTAAACCCCTCACCAGGCTTTTAATATTGATTTTTGCTGGCTTTTAAACAACACCAGTAATAAAAAAGTGGAGAAAGGACGGAAGGTGATCTGGCTCCACGCAAGGTGGGTGGGAAATGCCGAGGCGGCGCAGGTGCAGGTGATTCTGTGCCTGTCCTCCAGGAG
>NW_009730012.1:29418-37037 GCF_000703405.1 Apaloderma vittatum | reverse complement strand
GGATCAGTGCTGGGTCCAGTTTTCTTCAATAACAACGACCCGGATGTGGGGATAGAGTGCACCCTCAGCAAGTTCGCTGATGATATGAAACTGGGAGGGGTGGCTGACACACCTGTAGGCTGTGCTGCCATCCAACGAGATCTGGGCAGGCTGGAGAGCTGGGCAAAGGGGAACCTCATGAAGTTCAATAAGGACAAGCTTAGAGTCCTGCATCTTGGGAGGAATAACACCAGACACCAGGACAGATTAGGGGATGTCCTGCTGGAGACCAGCCCCATGGAGAAAGACCTGGGAGTCCTAGTGGACAGTAAGTTGTCCATGGCACAGCAATGTGCCCTTGTGGCCAATTGGGCCAATGGGATCCTGGGGTGCATTAAGAAAAGTGTGTCCAGCAGGTCTAGGGAAGTTCTCCTTCCCCTCTACGCTGCCCTGGTGAGACCACACCTGGAATACTGTGTCCAGTTTTGGGCTCTCCAATTCAAGAGAGACAGGGACCTACTGGAGAGAGTCCAACGGAGAGCTACGAGTATGGTTAAGGGACTTGATTATCTCTTCTATGAAGACAGATTGAGAGAACCGGGGCTGTTTAGCCTTGAAAAGAGAGAGCTGAGAGGGATCTTGTTAATGTATATAAATATCTGAGGAGTGGGTGTCAAGAGGAAGGTGTTGGTCTCTTTTTGATGGTGCCCAGTAATAGGACAAGGAATAATGCTATAAGCTAGAACATAGGAAGTTCTACCTCAACCTGAGAAGAAACTTCTTTACTCTGAGGGCGATGAAGCACTGGCACAGGCTGCCCAGAGAGGTTGTGGACTCTCCTTCTCTGGAGATTTTCAAAATCTGCCTGGACGGGTTCCTGTGTGGCCTGCACTAGGGCATCCTGCTTTGGCAGGGGGTTGAACTAGATGATCACCAGAGGTCCCTCCTAACCCCTAACATTTTATGACTCTATAATAAAATTATATATAACTTCTAGGCAGAAGTGTTAAGGATTCATCTAGCTCACCAAAGTGAAAAAAGTAATGTCTTCATAATAATGTGTGTGTACAGGAAAAAAAAATCTGTTACAAACCTACATTCCTTCCGAACACTATCACACCCTATCATCACTATTATTTTCAATATTTTTGTTTTGGCAATTAATCTATTACAGATCAATTATTTTCTCCACCTACTCACAATATGTATGGTTACTGATATGTACTGATCAATGAAATGTCAGGTCCTGAACCTTGCTTGGTTTGGCAAATTGCACCAGATTGTGTTGTTTTCTAGTGACTGAAAACTATAGAGAACATAAACTCTAAGTGGTACTCAAGTTGTATACTGGCATTTAACAATGAATTTTAAAGGTAACTTACATCTTAAGTTTTTCAAAGTTCTCTTGGGCATTGTGTTTTTCTCTCTGATATGCATTTTCTACCTCTTTGAACTCCATCTTGATCATTTCTAAATCTGAAAGAGCTTCTGCCTGGCTGACTTTTTCCACCCGCAAAGCGCCTTCAAGGTCTCGAATTCTTTGCTAGTGATAAGAAAGAAATTAAAGACAGTTAGGAAAAACTATTATGTTCTGTTCTGCTTTACAGGTAGCTATACTCTATTAATTCTGTATGGAAGTATATACACAGAAAGCATTAAATACATAAAAAGGTGTATGAATTCATACAGTTCAAAATGGAGACAAACAGATACACTGACCAAAAGCATCTTTTACTCTCCTTTGGTAGTGTCTGCATTTTTTCTTTTTCAGTTATTGCTGAAGTGTTCCAGGACAATTCTGTTTTTTAGAGTAAACTCTTTAAAGTGTGAGATTAACAGTAAAGGCTACACTTCCACTCAGTACAAAGCACAATCAAAGCTTGTTCATGTATATGAAGAAGGAAAATAATCTTGCCAGTCACTCAATCATAGAAGATAAGTCTCTAACTTTAAGGAATGGTGCCACCCCAGTTCCTTCAAATGTTGTAAAAGTAGAGAGAGGGAACTAGGACAATTTTCCACTAGTTTAATCATCACTTCAAAAAAATCAATGCCTGTACATAGAGAAGATGATTACAATAAGAAAAAAGTGACTGAAGAATGGTAGTATTTTTTTTGTTACTCAGAAGATGAGGGTGGAAAAAAAAGATATAGAAATTTGTTTTGGTTTTGCTTAGTTTTTCAGAAGTCCAGTGTGAAGGGCTTGTTAGTATGAGAGTATTAAGCAATCACCATTTAGCTTTTTCTTCCTTGCTTTTTAAAATAATTGCCTTAGTAGATCAAACTCTTGTGATAAATTCAATAACACAAAGATTTAATATTCAAGTATATATATACTGTGTTTTTTCATATAATCAATCTTAATTGGTAACTGCAGATATCATAAATGTGTTTGAAGCTGCAACATACTCTGAATGATTGTATTTGGAACTGCAGTTTAGGATGCACTAAGCTCTCATTCCTAGAGACACTGGCTCTACGCACTGTATTTCCAAATAGCTCTAAGAACCTGTTCAAAAGATACAGAGCAGAATATTTGATCAGTAGTACAGTGTTTAACTATTTTAAACTTTTCCTTTCCCTTCACTCATGGGAATTCCCAAACTTAGAAAAGTGACATTTCATTTTATTATTTTGCTATAACAACTTTAATGTTCTCTGAAAAGCAGATATTTTTCTGTTCTCTCCACTTATATATGAGCTCTTACAATTCTGACATTTGTTGCAAAAAACCTATTCAGTGTTTTCACTTAAGCAAGTAAGTGGTCTTCATCAACAGTTTTACTGTAAATTTCTATAAAATACTTTAAAAAAGCTTACCTGGAGGATCCCTGAATTGAATTCGGATTTCAAATGTGCTGCTCTCTCTACTTTAATGTTTTCTTCCAGTTTCTTTATCCTCACTGTAGCTGCCTAAAAGTATATTTTGAAGAAATTTTAAGTTCCCGAGATGATAAACATGACACAAAGACTATTCTATTCCCTCAGTATACTAAGACTCCATACACCAACATATTGTATCTGACCTAATTGTACCTTGAGACTACGAAAGCTCAGATCAATAAATACATATAAAACCAATCTTACATATCTAGAATATTATTATTTCCTATTTAGTTAAAGAAATTGATGTAGCATTGCATTATTGCTGCATTTTTTTACAATCAAGAAATAGGCAGCTGGAGTTAGAAAGGGAAAAGACCAAGTTAAATATGATACCTATTCCCTTACTATGTGTGTCCTGGGTTTAGCTAAAACCCAGTCCTATTTAGTGATTTTTACTTTTCAGCTTAGTCTCTTCTAAAAGGCTGTATTTTCTGAAGTTAGCACCATGTTTTTGCAGACAGTGTCTGCTACTGGCAGTGATAACACCTGATGTTTGCAGTTACTGCCTGGAAATGGGATGCAGAAAGGCTCTTGCTGATACTTATTCCTGTAGTGACCAAGGCCACTGCTGGCTCTTGTGTGCCACGCTGGGGGTGCCGGGTAGTAAGAGGGGTCACAAGGAAGTAAAAAGTTGCACCTCCGGGGCGTAACAGACAGGACAGGTGACCAACGAGAGTATTCCATCCCATACATGTCATATTTAGTATAAATTGAGTGATCACGAGAGTTTTGGCCCTTTTGCCCTTTTTGCCCTTTTCCCTTTTTCTTCTTTGCCCTTTTCTGCGATGGCCGGTGTCCAGGGAGGACTCCATCTGACCTCCTGCTTTTGATCCAGATCCTGAGTTCCCGAATCCAACTCCCTGTATCCAGCTCCCGCTGCTGCTGAGCCTGGGGCTTCCCCAGTGCCTTCTGCTCTGTAGCACCAGTGGGGATTGATATCGGGGAAGGGAGTTGGGTTTGATGTCGGGCTACTATCTATAGTTGTATATAGTTCTTTACTTTTAATCATTCCACTATTATTTCTATTATTGTTTCATTAAAGCTGTTCTAGTGTTTTTTTCTTCTCTAACCTGAAAGTCTCTCTGCTTCATTCCATTTTCCTTCCCATTTGGGGGGGAAAGGAGGGGTTAGAGAGTGTCTGCCCGTGTTAGAGGGCAGCCCAGCCCTAACCCACAATGACGTATTTTTTCAACAATATTGTCACCTGAAGCAACAGAACCACATCCTATACATTCCAGAATACAACGGGTTATCAATAAGAGTATCTATAATTTCAGTAAGGAAACAGAAGAAGGACAGAAAAGATACAGAATTCCTTAAAAATATATTGACTCTGGCCCCTAATTGCAAAGGAAGGTGTCCAGAACAGATTGCTTATCAGCTCTAGACTAGTCAGTTTCCTTTTTTTTTAAAATCTGTAAACTCTGTAACGTTTTAAAGCACTAATCTAGTATTTTTACTGCTGTCTTACTTGACCTGTAACTACTCTGGTTTGTCTTTGTTTAGTCATTATCATGATGTTCATGACCTCTTTTAACAAATATCTTGACTTCTTTAGTCAAGTTACTGCATCTCATTACACTGAAGAACACCTGCATCTGCATGCATAGTTAAAGCAAAATGGGATTCTCGGAATTAAACTGTTGAGTCTTTCTTATCCTTTCTTATAACATTTAGAAAAGCACAAAAATACAAAAGACTATGCTAAAATCTACTTGTAAATTTGATTTGCCTACAAGAAGTTCAAGTATTTATATTTTTAGTAAATTTGTTGTGATGCAAGCTGAAAATAAATTCTTCCAAATTACAACACAAAAGCAATGACCAGATTCTGTTTCTAGACACATACTTTCATATGGAAAAATACTTTTACCAAAAGCAGTAACTAAATATCTGCTATAATGGAAATTCATATGCAATTTTAGCCTCACTGTTTTCTAGTAATAATATCTTTTAACTTTGACCAATAACTGAATAGAAAAGAAAAATTCATCCCAAAATATCTCTTGGTTTCAAGTTAAAGCAGGGAGATCAAGAAAAATGAATTAATATTAAAAAGTCATTACACATAAGTGCATTTAAGGTTACATAAATACAATCAAAGTTACTGATTTTGGAAAAATAAAAAAGCAAATATGTAGACTGCATCTTGATTCTGACCATTTAAGAGAAGAGAGAGAAACTTTAACAGATGTTCTCTGTTTGTGTAATCACACACATACACAAAAGGAAAGTCTTTTGAAAGTGATGTCCATGGAAGGCCTACTAAAGAGAGAAGCAGTAACAGCACAGAGCTTACCAAACCTACTCCACAGTAATCTGTGTCCAAAGGCTTAAACTTTTTTTCTTCTCAGGAGTTTTATTGGATTAACATACAATAAAGAACTTCACAAATCCTGCACAAACACTCCCACTGTACCTCCACACTGCTAGGATTATCCTCAAAAATAACTTGATTTAGACTCTTAACAGTATTAATCTTTCCAAACATCAGTTCCTGCTTCCCTTTGCCCTCAATGCAAAACTAGCAAACTACCTCCTGCTTCAGTTTGGAAGGACTCCGTAGCATCCTCCAACAGGTATGTAAACGGGATGGTTTTACACAAGAATACTGCCTTGTAAAAGTAGATACTGGACAATAAGTATAAATGTTGTGGAGTTTATCTCTTTTTAATTATCTCTATAAAGTCACCCTGAAAATAATTCTATTTTAAATTTGAGGAAAAGGATAAAGGAATCGGTGTGGAAAGGACCTATCACAACATTTAGAGAGGGGAAATATTATTTTTAAAAAATAAAACTGCGTATCCTCAAGAGCAAAAATGCTTTTCAGTCTTCGACTGATTTGTTAATGTGTCTATTCTCACAGTAAACATTGAAATGAAAAAAGCCATCCTGCAAGTAATTTTCTAGACATAACTTACTAATTCACAAGCTCTGTGGTGCATTTAATATCTAAGTCTTATTCTATTTCGTGAGCACTAGTCCGAAGTAGAACTATGCCTTCGTCCCCATGTGTTGCTTGATCTAGCTGAGAGGCGTCCCTGTCCATGACAGGGAGGTTGGATTAAATGATCTCTAAGGTCCCTTCCAGCCTAGGCCATTCTATGATTCTATGATCTCAGCCTCTCTTCAGCTGAAACAAGAGACGCAAGACACTACAAGAAAATGGTTAACTAACACTCTCAGACAGAGCCCCCTATAACTGTTATACTTCTTCAGTTCCAAGAAGAAAAATAAAACCAGAATATAAATAACAGCCCTAGTGAGGGCATCTGCAAGAACGAAAAATCAGAGCAATCACATTCTCCCAAACAAGGCATACACGTATCATTTCCTGATACAGTTCTTTAAAAGTACAGTCTGCCTCCTTGAGACAACATGATGAACACTAATTGCAAGGTCAAGAGACATTGTCCAAATGAAACATAAACTCCAAAAAACATAGAAACTTCAGTCCTAAGAAAATCCTGGGACAACAATGGAAGAGAAGCACCAATAAGCAGACACCTGCAAAAAGCGTCGACATATCTCACTTTTGCTGTCTGAAGTAAGAGCAATTCGATTTAAACCCAGACATATTTGCAGATGTTTCACTTACTTGAATTGTCAAAGTCACCGAAGAATTAACTTGTTGAATTAGCATGTGTATAAAAGAGAAGCACTGGTAAAAATTGTGTTTCAGATAGAGACCTTTCTGATAATCTCTGGAATATGAGAAACAGGCTCCGAATTGCAAGCAGGACACTATGTTTAGCCTACTGTAAAAGAGATACAAACTCTGGACATAGTTCAAAGAAGACCTGGATATATCTGGCTAACTGGGGAGGTCCTAGATGACTGGAGGTTGGCCAGCATGATGCCCATCTTTAAGAAGGGCCAGAAGGAGCACCCAGGGAACTACAGGACTGGCAAGGTTATGGAGCAGATCATCCTGAGTGCCATCAAGTGGCATGCAGAACACAACCAGGGGATCAGGCCCAGCCAACACGGGTTTCGGAAAGGAAGGTCCTGCCTGACCAATCTCATCTCCTTCTGTGACTGAGTGACCTGCCTAGGGAATGAGGGGAAGGCTGTGGATGTGGTCTACTTCAATTTCAGCAAAGCCTTTGACACAGTCTCCCGCAGTACCCTCCTGGAAAAGCTGGCAGCCCACGGCTTGGATGAGTGCGCCCTTCACTGAATTAAAAATGGGTTGGATGACCAGGCTCAGGGAGTGGTGGTGAATGGTGCTGCATCCAGTTGGCATCCCGTGACCAGTGGTGTCCCTCAGGGATCAGTACTGGGCCCAGTCCTGTTCAACATCTTTACTGACGATCTGGACCAGGGAATTGATTCTACTCTTAGTACTTTTGCAGATGACACCAAGTTGACGGGGAGTGTCAATCTCCTGAGTTTTTAAAATGTCGTTTAAATCAGTTCACTGGACCTTCAGAAAACAAAGACCTTGAGAGAGAAAGAAAATTTATTCATTCAGGAACTGCCACTTATTTCTTGTATTGCTAGAAGCCAAAGATGAAGAGTGAACTCCATCCAGGGGATAGAATGCACCCTTAGTAAGTTTGCAGATGACGCCAAGCTGCATGGAAGTGTCGATCTGCTTGAGGGCAGAGAGGCTCTCCAGTGGGATCTGGAAAGGCTGGATCACTGGGCCAAGGCCAAGATCATGAAATTCAGTAAGACCAAATCCCAGTTCCTGCACTTCAGCCACAACAACCCCCAGCAGCGCTACAGGCTTGGGGAGGAGTGGCTGG
>NW_009730012.1:17272-29229 GCF_000703405.1 Apaloderma vittatum | reverse complement strand
TGCTGGAGAGGGTACAGAGGCAGGCTACCAAGCTGGTAAAGGGCTTAGAACATAAGTCTTATGAGGAAAGGCTGAGGGATCTGAGGCTGTTTAACCTAGAGAAGAGGAGATTGAGGGGAGACCTTACCACTCTCTACAACTACTTGAAAGGAGGTTGTAGCAAAGTGGGGGTTGGCCATTCTCCCTAGTGGCGAGTGACAGGACAAGGGAAAATGGCCTTAAGTTGTGCCAGGGAAGATTCAGACTGGACATCAGGAAGAATTTCTATGCTGAAAGGGTTGTCAGCCATTGGAACAGGCTGCCCAGGGAGGTGGTTGAGTCACTGTCCCTGGAGGTGTTTAAGAGATGGGGGTGGATGTTGTGCTGGGAGGAATGCTTTAGTAGGTTGATGGTGCTGGGTCAAAAGCTGGACTCGATTATCTTCTAGGTCTCTTCCAGCTGATACGATTCTGTGATTCTACGAACTATTTTCTCCTCAAAAGTCTCAGAATATTACTCAGGTACATCTTTATGTTAGCTTACCAGTACAAGCAGCTGTCTTACCCAGAAGAGATTCAGATGCTTAAAAGAGCTGACAAAAAAATTACATATGTAAATTATGGAAGTCATGTAGATGATGTCTATGCCTAGTGGAGCAATGAATATTCTTTTTTCTGTGTTCTGTGATTTGATTGCTGAAGCTCATGGTTCACCATACATTTAGCAAAATTAAACAAAGTCAGATGACAACAAGTGAGTGGGAAATAATGGGAAAACAAAAACTTCATGAGAGATAGCTAATCAACCATTAGTACATAAGCCTTGTTAAGCAATATGGAGTTATTAAATATAAAGAAATTCAGACTTGCTTAGAGCGCTCTAAAGAAAATAATCTTGGAATTGCTGTTTATTTAAGTGCACATCAGCCACAGAAGTTGCAAAAATCACTACATAGAAAATCTTGTCCATTTTGTTAGTCAAGGCTCAAACAGGCTCTAGTGATACTAATGTGCACTTCCCTTCACAGTGAGAACCCGCATGTTCTACCAGTGGGGATGATCCATCACACATACTGAGCAAAAGAAAGAAACGTCAGGGACTAGTCTAAGCTGTAACACCATACCAAACATTCCAAAGACAGAAATGAGATGAGGAGATGAGTTTCGTGTTTCTGTATGACAAACAGAAAGACACTGCTATCAGAATCATGGGGCCAAGCAAACCTCTTTAAATCAGACAAAAGGTGGGAATCAGTAACCTTCCTGAGCCTTGTGCCCAAAAACTTTATGCAATGCCTGTCTAGAAAGAAGCAGCTCTGCAAGAATAAGTCATAGAGAAAGGCTGTAGGCTACAGACATCCAGATCACAGTCTTTCAGCTGGGAGTCAAATGGGAATACTCTCTGGTTTAGCTTAGAAAGCTTCTTGTCAGATCCAAATCAGAGAGATCGATCTCAAAGATGGATCCAAAAAGTGGGTTCTCCGGTGCTTGCTTATCCAACATTGAAAACATTGGTTATTCAAGATTCAGTCACTTGCTACTTCCATGAGTACCTAACAGGATCAGACATCTAAAGTAAGATACCACACACAAACTCACAGAATCTCGAGAGTTTTCTTGGATATTCAAGCTGAGTCAATTTCAATCTCAACTTAAAGAACAAAGATATGTGGGATCTGTTTCCATGATAGCACAGATAGAATTGTGACTTTTGAGAAACAGCAAATACAAATGAATAGGAAAGCTTTAGTGCCAAAGCTTCATAGAACTTGTGGGCAACAATACTATAGGTTTATTCTAATCTATCAAGTCTGTTTTTTAAGCATCCTTTTACATGTCAGTGCCAATGTGGTTTCCACTTCCACCTAGTGTCAGAAATGCTGATACCTCTTGAACATGGTAACGTGGAGCCATCTCCTGTCCGGATAAAAAACGATCTTTTAGTAACTATAAAGTTACTTAACTACAAACAATCTTTAATCACTGTAAATGTTCTTTCAGCCTGACAGATTGTAGTCAACACCCACTACAAACATCTCCAGTATATAACCTTTAGAGTAACACGTCTACGTCTCATTGACAGAGGAGTATACTGACCTGCACAACAACGGATAAGCAACTACACTGGCCTAGGGGTTGTAAGGTAAGCCATAACGCTTAGTTTTATGTTATAAAAATCCAAAACCAACAACAAACAAACAAACAAAAGCCTAAAACAAATTAGAACAGCTAAATGTATACAGTTTGGTTGCCTCTGTATAAAGTCCAAGTCCACTCCAACCTGCAACTGAGTTGCAGTTGGCAAACCAATGTGAGCTGCTCTCCCTTTGGACAGCACCTTTAGGGGAAAAAGATGTCCCTTTTGGTTCTCATGCTCAGTAGCTCATAGAACCCTTATCAGTACTTGCACTGACACCGTTACTTTACACATGCACATAGACACGATTACTGTGTGACTTGTTACTACCTCCTGGAGAGGGCTACATATGACGCTACTCAAACAACTTTGGTTCGATAGTAAGAGTGAACGGCCTTCAAATGAGACTTGAATAATATGATGACATAGGAGATGATGAAGAGGAAGTTCCTCTTGGAGAGAAAGTCCATTATGTCAGTGCTCTTGTCACTGGAGAAACGTGAACTTTGAAGCCACCACAGAAATACCATTACAAAAATTGCAATGTTTAAAGAATACACAGGACAGTCACCATAGTTAAAAATCCTAGATGCCAGTTGTGCGTTGTGGAGAACTAGAAAGCAGAGGATTAAGTAGGGGTAAGCCATAAAAGAAGTGTGTAGTCACAAGACAAAAAATAGTTTAAAGTTTAACTGCTTACTGTCTGAATAATGTGTCCTTTCTCACACTGCTTGGAGCTTTTTCAAGTCTTTCTCATGAGAACTATAACTTAACACTGCTGCTCTGAGTGAAATGAGTAACAACAAAGAGGAAAAAAAGAAACAAAAAAAAGGCAGGTCTGCAGGTGGTTCTGGTATTTTTTTTAGCTGGGACCTAGATTTTATGTTTTACTAACATAGATATGGTAAGAAATTTAATACACCCACAACTTTAAACTACTGCACATTCATACATATTCCGCAAATACAGAAATGGACCATCACTCAGATTTCTTTGCAGTCATCTCCCTGTAACAGCTGCCTTAGCAAGCTAATAGAAGATGACACATTTAGCAGGACATGAAAAGGTCAGTATACTTACAGGCAGGGGAGCAGGAAAAGCACCGTGAAAGTTAAGGGAATGGTCTTTAAACAAAGACTCAGAAATATGGGAACATATTCAGTCTCAAAAATAAAATGAACCAAGTTATGGGACATTTTTCAGGCATCATGAGAAAGGCTTAAAAACTTTCAGAGACCTTGAGCTCCAGGTTACTAAGAGTTGGCAGCCTCAAACACATAAAACAAACAATAGAAAATCACTGCATTTCTGTGAACAAGACATTTGAAATTTATGAACTAATAATTCTGTTTCTCATGGTAAAATCCACATTCCCCTTTCCTCCACTGTTTGTCAAACAGCTTTCCCACCCAGCTTTTTGGCAGTTAGACACATCACAAGAAACATTATTTTTATATACAAATTGCTCTATATTTCCCAAGAAACCATCTATCCAGAGCAATGGAGCTAAAGGCTAAAATAAAAGACACTAGTTCCAGGAAACTGATTATCATAAATAGTAGTATCTTAATGAGTTCAATACAAATACATCAAGAATAACTACTGAATCTTAGGCTAAAGAGGTAGAATAATAAGGATGTCAGTTTAACTTTTTCAGGTACAGTATGTGTTCCACTTCAGCAAGACTCCATGTCCATTCAAGAGTATACCACTTTGGTATCACTGCAAAATGGAAAGCTAACATGTTAGACACTGTACCAACAGCTATCTTTCAACAGAAGAGTCCACAGAAACTTGTCATTACTCTTTCTTTTTGTTTCTAGTTCCAGAAAATAGAAATGTTCTCTTTAAGGCTGTGTTCAGAATAATGACTGAAGGACAAAACCAGACTAATACCTAATTTTAAAACCAGAAAGGGTGAGGGAATACTTTTTTTCACCTTCTTTCCTTTACAATATATCTATTAAATATAATTCCTCATGAGAGCGCCACTGTACAAAAGGAAAGAGTCTTAATCAATAATTTCCTTCCATTACTGAAGACACAAATGTTTTCCCATGACTTATCCCGTATGTCCAGCAGAGGGTAGTAAAGGAACAGCTTTGTGAACTCCAAAAAACTGCATCCTACATGCACCTGAAGCAGTAGGGTGTAACAAAGATTACAAGACTGCCTTTTAATTAGAATTACACTACTCTACACACAAATCACCTTAAGAAGTTCGCTGTCATCATCAAGAACATAAATGCACATTACCTAACCACATGCCATTAACACAAAGTACTCTGCATGGAAATTGAAATAAGACATGTCTGCTGTGTCCATCTTCCTACAAAAAAAAAAACAAATTTCAATCTATAAGATAAAAAATCCATGAAGAGACATAAGGAAATACATAGCCACTTCATGAAAAAATGTGGACTCTTCTGTTTGGGGTGTACTACTTTAAGCCTTCTATATCTGACTGGAAATCCATCTCAAATACTGACATTGTAAGCAAGAGTTGTATTCAACCACAGCTGGAAGCACAGGACAGGTTATCAGAACTCTAGTCATATTTCTATCGTGGGAAATACTTACTGCCATACGTTAAGGAGTTTTGAATTCACAGCACCAACAGCACAGAACTATGTGAGAGTAATACCAGATGGGCAGAAACAGAAAGTGAGACTTTGGCACATTGTCACATAGTGAAAACTACCGCCGGGGCTTTACTGCCTTTCTTTAATGCCTCTTCCACGATGTATGGCAATAATTCAGCAACTAAAATGTGATTCACAGAATCTGGCATTCTAGTGAGGCAGCTATTAAGGCAGAAAGGAAGAAATGCTACTGACAGAAATGTGCTTCAATCCCAACAATCTCCAGGTTTCACAGTAACACTTCTTTCTACTTGGGAATGCAGCACGCACTTCTAAAAAAAAAATAGTTCTTTCTTTCAAACACAATTAGAAGGGAAGATTGTGTTCATGTGCCCTGCTTTATGCAACAAGTCTGTCCTTAAACACTGTCCCATTTCCTTCCCTTAAAGCCTCCAAGACCAAAACTCCAATAACTGAACTACCAAAGTGAAGCGCACTTATCTGGTCCCTTTGGTTAAGGTTTTTCGACTCTGTTTTGGCATGAAGGACAGATAATTCTGCTTGATTAACCTCCAGAAGGTACAAGAGGAAGAGGAATGACAAATTTATGTATCAAAGACAGATTGCAATTAGATTTCAAACTCTGTTAATACTAAACTGTTCCTCAGTATACAATTTTTCTGGGGGAGGATTATGGATGAAAGTGCAACTTTAAAAAAGATCTTATTAATCTGAATTTTGAATTTCAGAACCTCTGCAGCCTTTCATGACCGCAAAAAAGGCATAATAAATTTTGCATCACAAATGGTGATGCAGAGGACTGGTTGGTACCTTGTAAGATGCAGATGATGCTGTTGTCACTCTGGAGCTTGAGACCACTTACCAGTATGAAGTCTACAGTAATTGATACTGTCTACAGTAATCAATCTGAAAGCTTAAAATATCGAGTGCTTTTGCTTCTTAAAGAATGAAGGTATTTTCAGAGATGCTCATGGGTTAACTTCTCTTTGACTTCAAATATAGAATGGTAAGTTATTATTGTAGGACCTTTCAGGCACTTACATATGTGCAATTTACTTTTGAGACGGTAAGGTGAGATATAAGCTGACTAAAGCATGCATGGCAGGCTAACTTAAGACTTTTTTTTTAAATTCACAAAGACTTGTGCTAATTTGCTTAAACTTTCAAATGCAAGATGTTTCATCACATACTTCCCTTAACCATTGCTTAGGTAGTTAAGAGTACTACTGATTTTTTTGTAGTATGAATATGTTGTTTTCCACAACATTTTTAAGCAATTCAGTAAGTTAAAAATAAATAACAAGCAGCAATGAAAATATCTTGGTTGATTGTTGTTAACAGACAGCACTCCCTGATAAAACTATCTCCAGGGCATAGGAGTTATGTATTTTCATGGAACTGAGTGCTTCTTTTTAAAATTTACAGTCAGTCAGTAAATGCAGTCAAAATACTTAGAAAGATAAATAATTTGCAGCCTTACTCCCTCTCCCTTCATCTGATAATTCCTATGTTAATATACTAAAAGCCATAAAGTCACACAAAAAAAATTACAAAAAAATCCAATCCTTGTTGGAGTACTTGGAAGCAAAAATCTTTCTTTTTGAAAGGACTATTGGAACCTCGCGGCAGGCAGCACTTTCCAGCTGAAGGTAATTCTGCTCAGGCCAATATATGCAGCTCACAATACTTAAAAATAGATTTCCTGTAGATCTCTTTGAGGGCACAAAAGTCTACCTTGTTGGTCAATAAGTCAGTGGTTTTAGTTGATGAGCTTTGATTTTCCCTGTAGGAATTTTCTTTTGTACTTTATCTTTAATGTAGAGTTCTACCTACACAGCAATCAATGCTTTAAATACTTCTTTTGACTTTAAGGGAAAAATAACAGAGAATAAACACAGCTGAAAACTGTGTGTCACTTATTCTTTTAAGGGCTCCCAATATCCTTGAAGTGCCATTTCTTTAAAATTTGTTGCAGAAAATATTTAGATGCCTTTGGTAGAAATCTTATATCAGGACAAAGAATCATCCAGTCACTATGATTTTCTACAGTGACAAATGGTCTGCCAAGAAAGTCTTGGTCCAGACTGTAGGTACAGATAAGATAATCACTACAAAGCCTATCAGTGGATAACAAAGTGCTGAAATCTGCAAGAGAAGCAGCAATTTAGTAAAAAGAGCACATTCACAAGATGTTAGGCTTAAAGACTTGAGACTTTTCAGAAACAAGTGTCACTCAAAAGACAGGCAAACTAAAACTACCTGTAGCATTTAAGTCTATATAGGGAAAGGCTGCCGTGATCTTCCAGTATGCTACTCTTTCTACCTAGCACAAAATCTGGTGACTTTCTCAGCTCCCGTAGATTCTCCATTGCAAATTCAGTCATCCTCAAAATCCATTCTTAAGCCAAAAAGACATAAAGGTAGACAAATTAAGAGATTAGGGAAAAATTACAGATTTCCCTAGGTAAAGAAAGTCTTATTTATATGCTGACATAAGCCTTTTCCCATCTGCTGTTCAAACACCAGTCTCACGCCAGGACCACAGTGTAAGTGGCATTTACCCGTTCAGCCTTTTTCTACAACACAGATGTTGGACATTTTGTTAATGCAGTACACAGAATACATAGCCTAATTGAGAGGTTCTGTCCCTGAAAAATGGAATTGCTCAGTACGGCCAAAAAGTCTTACTTCAAGCTCTTTTTTAAGTTGCTCCTCTCGTTCAGCACTGTATTCAAGCTCACTGGCCTGGCGTCTCAGCAGCTCAGTGCAGCCATTGTGTTCCACCTCCACATCTTTCGTTTTCTTCCCTATATTACGAAGTTCATTACTCTGCTCCTAGAAAAATTAAAGCATTAAGAGATACTTTTACTAAGACAAAGTATTACAGTAAAGAGTTCAAAAGAGGAATACCTTGTGAATGGAGACTGGACTGGAACAGGTTATTAAAACTAACACATTACCATGTGTCAACAGAATAATTTACCCAACAGCAGACAGGCTCTTCATTCACCACCAGGTACAATGTGTTGATCAAAAAATCACTATGAACGTGACCTGCAATAATACTAAAACCAGAAGAAATCCCCCACAGGAAGTCTTACTCTCTGATAAGTACAAGGCTGATCTTCCGTTCTTTCTCTTTCAGCTCAATGGCAACAATGCAGAAGGAAAAAACTAAATGCATTTGACAAAATTATACATGGAGACAGAAGTTCTATTTTGTTTTGGTTTTAGTTATTAGAACTAGAACTCAAAGGAGACATTTAGAAATAGATAAATAATCTTCATTTCTGCTTTTCTGATAAAGATTTTCTTCTGTCTAGAAGCTGAATTACTCTAAAACATTATCTACATGAACTACGAGGTTCTCAGTAGAATAAAATAATCAAGCTGTTCCCCCCTTCAATTTCTGCATTCAGAAGTTGAACCAAGCTACAGACTGGGATAATTACTTACACTGCTGGACTCAGCAGCTCTGTGGAATCATTGCTACAAAATCCACATGCACATCACACCAGGCTCGGAGGAAAGTAGCCAAATAATGAACCCCCAGTAGTCTAGTATATACTTAAGCTGGAGATCCCCGAAGTCTCAAGAAGAATAGCTTTGGTCTAGTGGACAGGAATAAGGTTTTCCGTAACTAGCATCAGAAACAAGCTATAAATCCAGTGACTTAGATGAAAAACCTTTATAGACTCAATTCATTAAAATTAGTTTCTGTGCAAAACACAGAAAGATTACACTAAGTCCTCCTGTTCATTTACTCCAATATCATGGCAAAAGACATTTTATGAAAATAAACCACTTGGTCTGCAAATTCTGCTACAACTCTTACATCACATAATCTTCCTAAAATTACTAATCACAAGGCATCTGCAGAGCAGGTAGGAGGAAAAAAAAAGTAGTTATTCATATAGGATGACTCCTTGGAAGATTGAAGTCTGATAGAACCATGTTCATATATGGAAATCAAAGAAATATGAGTCTTTTCAAAAGTTGTGAAATTGAATTTTAGAAATTCCTTCAGAGTGAAAGTAGAAAGTTTTGGCCACTCACACATGACAGTGTGTCCAGGAGCTCCTTGCTCATCCAGACAGATCTCCTAGCATTCTTTCCTGCCTTCCTCTTTGTCGGTATACTTTGCTCCTGGACATGAAGAAGCTGATCCTTGAATACTGACCAGCTGTCCTGGGCCCCCCTTCCCTCTAGGGCTTTGTCCCATGGCACTTTGGCCTGCAGATCTCTCAAGCGATCAAAGTCTGCATGCTTGAAGTCGTAAGCTTGGAATACATCCTCCTAGTTGCCCTGAGGATCTTAACTTCTATTGCTTCATGGTCACTGCAGCAAAGGTTATCCCTGAGCCTCACACTGGTCACCAGCCCTTCCCTGTTGGTGAGAACGAGGTCCAGCACAGCACCTTTTCTTGTTGGTTCCTCCACCATTTGCAGGAGGAAGTTGTCATCGGTGCGTTCCAGGAACATCCTAGACTGCTGATGCTTTGCGGTGTCATCCCTCCAGCAGATGTCAGAGTGGTTGAAATCCCCCACAAGAACCTGGACCTGTGAATGTGAAGCCATTTCTATCTGCCTGTGGAGGGCCTTATCAGCTTGGCTCTGCTGGTTGGGTGGCCTGTAGCAAATCCCTTCTGTAACATCACCTTCCCCTGTCTTCCCTTTAATCCTAACCCATACACTCTCAACTGCCTCATTGTCCTTCCCCATATGGAGCTCTGTCGATTCTAGTTGGTCACTAATGTAGAGGGCAATACCTCCTCCCCTCCTACCCTGCCCATCCTTCCTAAACAGCTTGTATCCGTCTATCCTTACATTCCAGTCATGGGAATCATCCCACCAAGTTTCAGTTACAGCCACTATGTCATGGCTTTCCAGCAGCACAGTGGCCCTTAATTCATCCTCTTTATTGCCCAAGCTTCACGCACTAACATAGAGGCACTTGAGCTGGGCTGGCTGTGTCACACTCTTGTGCAAATTCCCCTTGATTCCCATGGGGTGTCCTGGTCCATTGTCCTTGACTTGTCTCAGGGCAACAAGCTGAGAGCCCTTACTAGGACTCCATTCCTCTGAGCCTGATGTGCTGCCCCGCTGTTTGTCACAGGCAAGCATGAAATTATTGGCCTCTTCCCCCTTCAAATCTAGTTTAAAGCCCTGTGAATGAGCCCTGCCAACTCCTGCCCCAGAATCCTTTTCCCTCTCTGGGACAAGTGCATCCCATTGGCTGCACGCAGCTCTGGTGCTTCGTATACCAACTCGAGATCATAAAATCCAAAGCCCTGTCGATGACACCAGTCCCAGTGCAGCATGAGCTGCAGCATTTCAGAATCTTAAAAAAGTCTCTGAACTTTTCAGACTTGGTATGAAACTATGCAGGACTATCCCAGCAGGCATTTGCACTGTATATACACATATACACACATACACACACATGTATGTATGTGGATCTGCATGTCATGTGCACACACATAGTATATATATCTCTGTTTATGTAAAACATGGCTTTTTTTATTTACAAGTGTATATAAGTGATGCAACTTCACAAGTAGTCTAAGAAAAAACTGAGCTCTTTTGTGAAGGACTAGTATATTCTGACTAACCACAAGGTGATGCTATTGCACTTAGTACTGAAATCCAACATCTTTTATTATGAAGCAGAGAGAATGCTAAGCACACCCAATAGAGCACGCTACAAAATTGTTAGAAAGTAGAGGATTATTTTCCCTCCATATCTTACTGAAACATTTCAACAGATTAAGCTGACTTCACTTCCATGCCTACCTCAGCACTTTCATAGCCAAGCTCAGAATTACAGTTCATGAAGTACTGCTTCTGCAACCACAATTTGCATATATGCTTAGAATCTCATTTCCATGTACATATCAAGAACAATAAATCCTCTTTATCTGGCTTTCAGTTCATAACTCAGAATAACTATAACACTATTTAAAACAGGCCTGTAAATCCACATTTCAAGTCAGAAGTTATAAACCCAGATCCTTCTGACATTTATCTGCCAAGTTTAAATTAATTAAGCTTTCAAGCAACAACTAAGGCAGCCAAGTCCATATTTAACATTTATTTACAGGGTTTTTTAATTTGCTGAGAAAATTCATATTTAACTTTTACGTATGTGGTTTTAATTTACTGGAATTTTATAACTATACATAAAACCTGCAATTAGAGTGATGGGCAGGGGAACAGATACAAAAGCAAAGTGGGGAAGTAAAACGTTTTTATTGCCAAAAAGCAGGCTAGGAGGTGACAACCTAGTAGTGAATCACATTTACCTTAGGAGTGAACAATTATCTCACTTTAATACATTTACTAACTGAACAGCTGCGTCTGCAGATCATCTTTAATTCTGAATATACATCCGTTGACAGAGAACACAATATCCTAAGCAATCCACTGCTCCTGTTGGTCTGAGGCCAAACATCACCTGAGAGAGTGTACCTCGCCAATGTTGCTCCTTTTATTTTTTGCAGCTGGACTTCCCTATCCCGCATCGACCTTTTTAGCCATCAGTGCGCTTGTAGCAAATGTAGGCAGAGCCCTTCCCACATCTTCGTTCGCAAAGCCTAGCCATGGTGATGAAACTCCCTGAATGTGGCTTCTACAAAATGCTGTATAGAAGACAAGTCCATTCCACAGACTCCCCAACCTAACTCAAGCCCACTGTTAGCCAGAACTCAAGAGCCGAAGCTCTCCTCTTAGACTGCTTTACCTGGCACCTTAAAGACCAAAAAAATCTAAAAATATATTTCTTCACAGTGTATATCTAATCCTACTTTTTTAAGCATCAACTCTGAATGAAAATTGAATCATATTTCTGTTGGTTTCATAAGGACCTTAGAGTGTCACCTGTCAATCAACTCATGTTTTTCTCTGAAACTTTGTCTTTCGTTGGCTTCGGTTTTCTTGTGGGGTTCATTTTTTCCTTTTTTTAACCATCCTTTTACAGTTCTCTCAGCTGCTCCTTCACAGCACTGTTCAACATAATCACAAAATTACTGGGGAAAGAAACTTCCTTTCTGTCCTTCATTCAGAGAAAATCATAGAATCATCATAGAACTATAGAATGGCTTAGGTTGGAAGGGACCTTAGAGATTACAGAATCACAGAATTACTGAGGCTGGAAAAGACCTGTGAGATCATCAAGTCCAGCCTACGTCCCAACACCGCCACATCGGCTAAAACATGGAACTAAGGGGCCCATCCAACCCCT
>NW_009730012.1:14705-17176 GCF_000703405.1 Apaloderma vittatum | reverse complement strand
ACCCCACCAAACCCTCCCCTGACACAGTTTCAGGCCGTGCCCTCTCATCCTGTCACTCGTTTCCAAGGAGAAGAGCCCGACTCCCACTTGACTGCACCCTCCCTTCAGGTAGTTGTAGAGTGTGATGAGGTCCCCCCTAGTCTCCTCCAGGCTAAACAGCCCCAGCTCCCTCAGCCTCTCCTCACAGGACTTTCCCTCTAGTCCCTTCCCCAGCCTCGTTGCTCTCCTCTGGACCAGCTCCAGCCCCTCCATGTCTTTCTTGCAGTGAGGGGCCCAGCCCTGCACACAGGGCTCAAGGTGAGGCCTCACCAGTGCTGAGCACAGGGGCAGAATGGCATCCCTAGTCCTGACCCTCCCTGAAGCTACTTTTGTTATCAATGTATTTATAAAAGTGCTTTTTGTTATCCTTTACAGAGATGGCCAGATTAAATTCTAACTGAGCTTTCGCATCTCTAATTCTCTTTCTATATGACCTTACAATACTCTTAAATGCTTCCTCATTCACCCGACCCTTTTTCCAAAGTTGATACACTCTTTTTTTCTTTCTGAGTTCTTTCAAAAACTCCTTGCTCAACTAGGCTAGTCTTCTTCCTCGCCAGCTCGTTTTTCGGCGCATAGGGACAGCCTGCTCCTGTGCTTTCACAATTTCATTCTCAAAGTAAGTCCAGTCTTCCAATGTCCCTTTGTTTTTGAGGGCTGCTTCCCAGGGGACTCTTCAAACCAGTGTCATGAATAGACTGAAGTCAGTCCTCCAGAAGTCCAAGGTAGAGGTTTTGCTGACAACCCTCCTAACTTCACCATGCACTGAAAATTCTATCATATCATGGTCGCTGTGCCCAAGACGACCTCCAACCACCACATCTTCCACCATTATCTAATCCAATCTCCCTGCCATGGGCAGGGACACCTCTCAGCTAAAGCAGGGCGTTGCTAAGGGCATCATTCAGCCTGGCCTCAAACACCTCCAGGGAGTGGGCATCAACAACTTCCCTGGGTAATTTATTCCAGACTCTTACCACCCTCATACTGAAGAATTTCTTCCTAAGATCCAACCTAAACCTCTTCTTCATCAATGTAAATCCATTTCCCCTTGTCCTATCATTGGACACTCTTGTAAAAAGTCCCTCTCCAGCCTTCCTGTTAGGTTCCTCTCAGGAATCCAGTACAGGACGATCCTTCTCCACCAACAGGGCTTCTGTTCATTAGCATAACAACAAAGTGCAACTCCTTTCACAGCCCCTGCAGAGAAACACTATGTATCCACACACTACCTGATTTCTGCTTGAGGTCTCAGTATTGCATCCCTCTTTCCAGATCTTACCTTCAAACAAACAGGTGAAGAGCCAATATACAGTACTTTCGGAATACACATAATTCAAGAGATTTTCTCTGTCCTGTTTTATTAAGCTCCTACAGGTGCTGTATACAATCTGAGCAACAGCTCTGTAATGTTGTAAAACACACAGGTTTGCTGTCACAATTTGGTTATCAAGCTGCCAGGTAGGAACTGGTTTGTGTCCTTTGGGAAGACTACTTCGCACCATCCCAGCCTTGGAGCTGATTAGGCAGGAAGAAAGCAGAGCTAATTTTGTACTACCTGACCAGTGTTCAAATCAACTGAGACAAGTCTGCTACATCTTAAAAGGAGCTAAAGAAGAACAAAATATGAATATAAAAAAAAAAGTCTCCCTGAGTAAAAGAAAGTTAATCTCTTGTCAGCGATCCTTCTCTGCATACTCTACAAACGAGTACAATAATATTGTTAGGTTATGCAAGGAGATAATTAGAAGGTCCAAAGCCCAGCTAGATATTAATCTGGCATTGGAGGCAAAGGGCAGCAAGAAAAGCTTCTATAAATACATTAACAACAAAAGAAAGACCAGGGAGAGCCTCCATCCCCTACTAGAGCCAAGAAGAAATATGGTAACCAAAGCAAGAGAAGCTGATGGAGCAGACCATCCTGAGTTCTGTTATGGAGCACATACAGGACAATCAGGTGATCAGAAGCAATCAGCGTGGATTTATGAAGGGTAAGTCCTGTTTAGCAAAGCTGATCTCCTTCTATGGCAGGGTGATCCACTTGTTGGATGAAGGAAAGGCTGTGGATGTTGTCTACCCTGACTTCAGTAAGGTATTTGACACTGTTGCCCACAGCATTCTCCTAGAGAAACTGACTGCTCTTGGCTTGGACAGGCATATGCTTTGCTGGGTAAAAAACTGGTTGATGGTCGAGTCCAAAGAGTTGTGGTTAATGGAGTTAAATCCAGTTGGCAACCAGTCACGAGTGGTGTTCCCCCTCAGTACTGGGCCCAGTCCTGTTCAACATTTTCATCAACGATCTGGACGAGGGCATAGAATGCACCCTCAGTAAGTTTGCAGATGACGCCAAGCTGCATGGAAGTGTCGATCTGCTTGAGGGCAGAGAGGCTCTCCAGCGGGATCTGGATAGGCTGGGTTACCGGGCCAAGGCC
>NW_009730012.1:0-14618 GCF_000703405.1 Apaloderma vittatum | reverse complement strand
GGAGCGGCCAGGCAGAGAGGGAGCTGGGGGTGTTCGTGGACAGCCGGCTGAACATGAGCCAGCAGTGTGCCCAGGTAGCCAAGAGGGCCAACGGCATCCTGGCCTGTGTCAGGAATGGTGCTGTCAGCAGGAGCAAGGAGGTGTTCATGCCCCTGTACTCGGCTGTGGTGAGGCTGCACCTCGAGTACTGTGCCCAGTTTTGGGCCTCTCATTACATGAGGGACACTGCGGTGCTGCAGAGGGTACAGAAGTGAGCTACCAAGCTAGTCAAGGATTTGGAGCATGCGCTGTATGAGGAATGGTTGAGGGATCTGGGGCTGTTCAGCCTGGAGAAGAAGAGACTGAGGGGACACTTCTCTACAACTGAAAGGAGGTTGCAGCAAAGCAGGGGCTGGTCCATTCTCCCTAATGACACATGACAGGACAAAGCGAAATGGCCTTAAGTTGTGCCAGGGGAGGTTCAGGTTGGTTATTAGGAAGAATTTCTATACCGAAAGGGTTATCAGCCATTGGAACAGGCTGCCCAGGGAAGTGGACGGTTTAGTATTGTTGATAGGGCTACGACAAAGGTTGTACTTGATCCGAAACTGCTCTATGATTCTGTGATTCTACTTCATGCACAGGAGTAAAGGGCTACCAACCTTAACAGCGCCTCTACATTAAACTTATTTAAAAGCATAAAGGATAACTAAAACTGAACACATTCTCGATTTTATTATGTTTATTATGTTGCTAAGATATAAGGTAATTGTCAATATAAAAATATTAAAATTATTAAATTAAAATTGTGTAATTGTTTGTATCCCTGCAGAGCAGTTAACTCGGCACTTCCACTCCATACTACTACTAGATTTCAATAAAACATAATTCAGTTTTGTACAGCTTAACTGTATAAAAATCTGTTTCAGAAGTTGGTATTTTTATTCTTTTTACACATTTAATATCTAAGGGATTTATGCATACCAGTGCAACTCAACCCTGAATATTACTTGATGAAACACAAGAAATGAATTATCTGAAAAATAAAAACACACAGTCTAAAACAGATTATAAGGCCTCTTAGTATCAAATTTTTTTTTTCTAACCAGAAAGCATTTCCAACAGCGGCAATTCTTCCTAAGTGGCATGGAGTAATTAGTGTACAACGCAAAGATAGAAATTCCATCATCACTACTTGGGTTCCCCAACAGTACGTATTCTCCATATTATACAAATGATTTTCATGTTCACAGGTTATTAGATTTCAAACTGGGAGACATGGGAGGAAAATGGAGTCAGAAGCTAAGTGTTGGGTGGCTCGGATTTTACTGACTCAGCTATGCACTATGGTGCAAATAGACCTCACTATTGCTGCACACTGGTAACATCATTTAGGTGTTTACCATGACAATTAGACACAACACATTCTATCAAAGCAAGAAAAACTGTGACACAGTAATCATAACTTTATAAAACTATACTTCCCAGAAATAGTCGTCAGTATTTAGCTGTTCTGGGGGATTTTTTTCCCCAAACTAGAAAAATCCCAATCCACCACATACTTTGCACCAAAAATTTTCCAGCCATCATCTCATCCAACTTACCAACTATTCATATATCATACCTGCACAACACTTTCTAGTTTGGTTCTTTCCTCCAGAAGTAACTCATATTTACTGTTGCAAGTACTTTGGATATCATCCATCTCACTTCCAAGCCTTTGCTGTTGTTCTTTCCACTTTTGCTGAGAAATACGAAATGTTTTCCCCGGCTCTTCCACTTCCTGCTGCAGTTTTTCATTCGATACTGTTGTTGGAAGAAAAAAAAAAGAAAGAAAGAATCACAGAATCTTAACATGTCAGGAGTTGGAAGGGACCTCAAAAGATCATCTAGTCCAGCCGCCCTGCCAGAGCAGGATCCCCTAGGGCAGCCACACAGGAACGTGTCCAGGTGGGTTTTGAACGTCTCCAGAGAAGGAGACTCCACACCCTCTATTGGCAGCCTGTGCCAGTGCTCTGTCAGCCTCACAGTAAAGAAATTTCTCCTCATGTTGAGGTGGAGCTCCTATTGCCTAACTTAAGCCCATTATTTCTTCTTTTATTGCTGGGCACCACTGAAAAGAGACTGTCGCCTTCCTCTTGACACCCACTCCTCAGATATTTATATATGTTAATAAGATCCTCGTTCAGCCATCTCCTTTCAAGGCTAAACAGCCCCAGTTCTCTCAGCCTCTCTTCCCAGGAGAGATGTTCAAGTCCCTTAATCATCCTCATAGCTCTCCGCTGGACTCTCTCCAGTAGGTCCCTGTCTCTCTTGAATTGGGAAGCCCAAAACTGGACACAGTATTCCAGGTGTGGTCTCACCAGGGCAGAGTAGAGGGGGAGGAGAACCTCCCTAAGACAAATAGCACTGCAAAGCATGTTCAGAAAAAAAGTATGTAACAATCATCAGCTCTTGTATGTATTGTAATATCTTGGAGAACACCGGAATGTTAAGACTTCCAGATCTGGAACGCACCACCTTCACTACAAAGAAACAATCTAATGTTGTGTGCTTATAGCACCTTTCACACAAAGACATAGTAATGCTTTAGAAATTTTTACATTAAAACTCTTCTCCCCTTGGAAAATAAAAACTTGAGATTAATTGCTAAGTGAGGTCCTTATAGCATGGAGGACTTAATTTTGGATTTGTACATTTGGCCAGATTATTCCCAAGTATCTATTTTATATATATATTTGTCTGTATCACTTAATTTTGAGTTTACTTTCTATCAGCTATACATTTTGCTGAATACAGCTAGTTACATCAGCATGTAAGTGACTGTCACCTTCTAACACATTTCAAATTCATCCCAGTTTCCTGAAATTTCTTCCCGATCAGAGAAGGATAAAAATTAATAGAAGAGGTACATTAAGATGACATAGAGAATCAGTATACACAACTATAGGAAAAGACCATTAAACGGCAGAATGTCAAGCCTCACTGAAAACAGCAGAGCAATCTGGAAGAAATACTGCAGAGGACAAGCCACAAATAAGGCCTTCTGTCCAAAGAGTTAAGTCTAGGTCACATCAAAGGACCAAATGAGGTGAGGAAGGCTCCAAGTGACCAGAAAAAAGAATTGTAAGTTACAAATGCAGAAAACTTGAGAAGTAACATTGTGATGATTTGACTTCTTTGGCACGCAGCACAGAACAAAAAGTTTGAGGAATTTCAAGCAATGTAAGTTAGTGTCAGTTAACGGACTTCTAATTACAGATTCTGGTATTCAAAGAAACTAACACACACTTCCCTTGCCACTGCAAAACATCTCCCAACCTCTTTTTGTTCTCCAGTCCCCTCACCACAGGTTAGCCTAGTCCCTTCAGGAGGTGACAGGCAGCGCAGCAGACTGGGGTCACTGCGCTGTTGTTCCTCCATTAGCTACAGTTCCTTTTGAGTCCTTCCACCTGGTGCCTGTGAGGACAGCCACTACTTTTGCTCCAGACTCTGCTCAGGCTGTCGCTCTGCTCCCATCTCTCCTTCTTTTTAGCTCTCCTGCTTCTTCTCTTCCTCTTGGCATTTATCACTCTTGCTGAAGCACGTTTTGGCAGAGGCACCATGCACTGTCTGGCAGGCAGTCCAGTGCACAGGGGTGGGTGAGTTTTCTCATTGCGGAACCCGTTGGGACCACCAACCTATTTCCTCCTGCACAGGTTGCCCTGCAGACCTATACCTACCACAAACACCTGCCAGATGTGCCCAACACAGCAGCCAATGAGTTTTCTGTATCATAAAGTGAATTACAAAATGAGATTTAAAGTATTTTAAAATATATGGACACACACACACTACTCTCTATATAATTCAGCTATACAATTATCTGGTACTTTAAGTACTTTCAAATTTCCAATTCTCCTCCCATTTTTGAAGGATATAATCTCCATTCTTTATGGAACATCAGAGGTTCAGCAAACTCACAAACGCATCTCTTGTAATAGATTAAAAAGGTATTACACTTACTTAGATAATAGAAAAATGCATTTAATTTACTTGCATAGAATAAGAAGCATTACTCTGTTAGAAGGATATCCACGAAATCTCAGTTTCTGAATATAAAACTAGTAAGAAAAAAGAAGTCTAGGTAAAAACTTCCCATTCCACATACTAGTGACAAAACATATATATTCCTTTACCTACAAAAAGAGAAATAAGGAAGATGAGAAGAAAAGAAACAGGATGTGAGCAATGAAAAGTTTGAAACCTTTGAATAAAGAAGCAGTATTATGAGAATTTCTTGAAAAAAAAGTTGTTGGAAGTAGTGCAAACAAATCAATAGGAATGAATTTTTCTGTTCTTTTTTTCCCTGAAATGAAAAAGGAAGAACTGTGGGACACAGTGACAATCAGGATGTGAAGACAGGCACAGTGATTACAATTCTGTAGAACAGAAGTGAAAGAGAGAACAGAAGGAGCAAGAGGAAAAAGAGTTGATAGGTTTAGAAGGTTCATTTTAATTCAGACATCAGACAGCAAGAGCAAACTCTTACAAGTTTACAACAGTAGATTGATAAGAGATGAGAAAGATAAGAGAGATCCACAAAAACCAGCAATAACTAGGAAATGTAATTAAGTCACATTTGCTCTCGTCTTCCTGACTTGAATCTGACTTAGTCTTGGTTCCATGTTTGCTTTTTTGAAACTTACTTTGCAGTTCCACAAGTTTGTTTTTTACATGACTTAGTTCCTCTTCTGCAGCACAAGCTTTCAGACGAGCATCTTTTCTGGCAATGTCCAATTCATACTCCAGTGTCTGTCGAAGAGCCTCTCCTTTCTCAACTTCTGACCGTAATTTGACTAGCTGACTTTCATAGCTGAACAGCTAGAAAATAAACTTGTTTTAGAAAACTGGCAACAATATTCCTTTGAAAAAGTGCAACAGAAATACACCTGTGGAATATTTTTAAAAGATATTTTGAATAGCATTTATATAATATATATATAATAGCTGCCTCATTCTACTTGGATTTGAAATACAGTCTTACAAAAGCACACTAATGTAAATTGTTTTTAAATGCAAACTGCTCCTAGACGAATCTCCTGTACCTTAAATATACCCCTCCATTTTTCCAAAAATAACACTACTTTAAGAAAATAGAAGTCATAATACTGTCATCTTCCTGCACCTGAAAGGAAAAACTGCAAGTGAGAGAAACATTATATTCCACGTGCAATTTTCTGGTAACTTTCTTTAACATCTAGAAAAACTGTCATGTTGGGATGCTAGACTATCAGACATTTCATAACTCAAAAGTATAAACATAAAATTCAATCCAATAATGTTCAGCAGTCAGATAGAAGGCTACTAAATGTAACAAACAACAAATGGAAAATGCCTCAAAAATTATCTTATCCAGCTTAAGAAACATAGTCTGCTGCCAAAAGCTAGGTCCGGAATATCAAGTTCAAGCTATTTCAACACAAGGAGGACGAAAGCAAAATACTATTTCTTTAGAACATCTACAAAGCCCACCCTTGATTTCAGTAATACTCTGTGTAGGTAACTTGAGTACTTCCATTATCTGTAATTATACAGTAAATGGATAGGTTTTAGAAAAAGTCTCTCAAGCAGTTTATCTACTTAACATGCAATCTCTGTGGAGCAAATCACAAAAGCAAAGTGGTGTGCAAGATCCTTGTGCACCCGCAGCTTTCAAATTCTCAATGGAGGAGGGGGTTGGTTTGGTTGTTTTTCTTAAATCCAAGTAAATCTAAGGATCCATTTCACAGAATCACCCCTCAGCTGATGCGATAATGGGAAAATAATGAATCAACTGTAGCACAAGACCAAGTCATTGTGAGAAATGCAGGAATCTCTTAATTTGGGTACACATCCAAATTTTATTGGAGTGTGTATTTATTGGATGCATTTAACCCAAAACAGATGAACGAGCACCCTAAGGGGCACATCAACCACCCCTAGAAAACTGCTAATAGCAGAATTTTTGTCTACAGTAATAATAATACTTCTGCATCAGCTCAGTTTAAAACAAAACATCAGCTGGCAGATTGGCATTAGCAAGCATGGGAAGTGTTCCTACTAGCAACAAATCCAAAGACAATTACAACTACTGCTGCACTCAGTGCCTACCTCTTCTGAGGTATACTAGCGTGAAAGCCAATACTCAAGTTAAATAAAAGATTAAATAATTTCTTACTACTTCTTCATTTCAGTACTAGTTGGCTACTACGGCATCAAGAGAGCACCTCCATAATGGGGAAAAATTATTTCCCTATGAATCACAAATGCTTGGGCTGGAAGGCACCTTAAAGATCATCTAGTTCCAACCCCTTGCCATGGGCAGGGACACCTCTCACGAGACCAGGCTGCTCAAAGTCCCATCCAACCTGGCCTTGAATACTTCCAGGGATGAGGCACCCATAGCTTCTCTGGATAACTTGTTCCAGTGTCTCAGCACCTTCACAGCAAAGGATTTCTTCCTAATAGCTAAATCCAAATCTACCCTCTTTCAGTTTGAAACCATTATCCCTACACTTCTTGACAAAGAGTATCTCCCCACCTTTCCTGTAGGCCCCTTTAAGTACTGGAAGGCCACTGTAAGGTCTCCCTGGAACCTTCTCTTCTCCAGCCTGAACAGCCCCAACCTTCTCAGCCTGTCCTCATAGGAGAAGTGCTCCAGCTCTCCGATTATCTCTGTGGCCCTCCTCTGGACCCACTCCAACAGGTAGAGGTCCTTCTTCCAGTGGAACCCCAGAGCTAGACACAGTACTGCAGGTGGGGTCTCAACTGAGCAGAATAGAGGGGGAGAATCACCTCCTTCGACCTGCTGGCCACACTTCTTCTGATGCAGCCTAGGATGTGATTGATTCTCTCATGCTGGCTCCTGTGCAGTTTTTCATCCATCAACACCCCCAAGTCCTTCTCTGCAGGGCTGCTCTCAATTCACTCATTGTCCAGCCTGTAATTGTGCTTGGGATTGCCATGGCCCACGTGCAGGACTTTGCACTTGGCCTTGTTGAGTTTTACGTGGTTTTTAGGCTGGTTAGGTGGGGTTTTCTTCTAGACTGGTCCACTTGTCCAGACTGTCAAGGTCCCTCTGGATGATATCCCTTCCCTCCAGCATGTCGACTGCACCACACAACTCGGCATCGCCAGCAAACTTCCTGAGAATCCCCTCGACCCCAGTGTTCATGCTGCTAACAAAGATGTTAAATATCACCTGTCCCAATACTGATCCCTGAGGAACACCACTCATCACTGGTCTCCACTTAGACATTGAGCCATTGACTGCAACTCTGAGTGCAACCATCCAGCCAATTCTCTATTCACTGAGTGGTCCATCCATCAGATCCATGTCTCTCCAATTTAGAAACAAGGATGTCATGCAGGACATGCCTTGCATAAGTCCAAGGAGATGATGCTAGTTGATCTTCTAATGAACTTCTAATGAAGTTCTCATTAACAAGTATGAAGCTATTGACAATCACCACATTTGCACATCATACACTCTTATTAAAAACTGAAAATTTGCAAAAGCTGAGACACTGCAAGACTGTTAAAGGATATCTCAGCTGGGTTTCATTTATACACATATAAAAATATTGTACTAGGTTTATGAGTTGCCAATGATCTCTGCAGAATTAAAATGACACTCTAAGACTCTGCAAAATAAAAACAAATAGGAAATATATAAGATCTATTTATGAAGCTAGATTCAAGCTGCGGCTTTTATTTATTTTTGTCACCAAGCAATTTTATCTAACAAACTACTGGTAGTGGGAGTAACTCCTTTTGCTATAGAAGATTAGATTGGTATGATTCTGCTTGGTACAACTTCAACTATTAACAATGTCAGCACAGGTGTTTAAGAGTTCCTACGAACAGGTAAGAGAGGTCTGTAGAGTGCAACTTTGCCTGCTATTTTTCAGCTAATGACTGTGTTTTTGATATACCACACGAGTATTATTTTAATAAACAAAACTATATCTATTCCAAGAGTAAAATAAAGCAAACAAAAAAGTCCTTACTTCTTGACTGTGTTTAATGGTCAAGTCTAATTTTTCTCCTTTAGCTTGACAGAGTTGCCTTCGCAGATCTTCAGCAGTATCCAATTCTGATTCATCATCATTTTGTAGTAACGGTGACTCACACATGGTATTACGTAAGCTGCAAAACATGAGTGTTTTCAAGAAAAATGAGTATTCATTTTAAGTCTTCATGCTCCTTTATTTCAATGATCAGACTGTGAGTCCAAAGTTCTAAACATTCATTTTTTAATTAAAATTATGCCACACAGTTGTCATCATACTATCACTCATCGAAAAAATAAAAGTTATATAGAATTTCTCATTGTGCAAGATTATCAGAAATGTAGCAGCAGGAACTTAACAGAGGTGGGCACTTTGGGTTTCCCAAAGTTGATTTAAGCATAACACATTTTTTATTATTTTTCATTATCCTTGTTATTGATTCGATAAATTTCCAAGTTCCTTAAAAAATGTAATTCCTGTCACTGAAATTAAAATGACTAACAAATTTTTGGTTGACTCCAGCAATAAAGGTCATTTTTCAACACAGATTACCATCTCAAACATACCTCTGCCATGAAACAAGTGCATACATGCAGAATAAAAACAATTTTTCCACATTTTTTCTTCAAAGATACACGCATTTAAACTACACACAAGCAAGTGGTCACAAACAAAACACAAATTAAAGACCTATTCCTCTAAGCTACCCAGTATCTTCATTTCCACTACTACTTCAGCTAAAAGAAAATCTACTTGGCAGTTAGCAGGATCACCCCTTGAGCATCACAGTGTTAAAATAATCAACACAAGCTTTTATATGCAGGTGAAAAAGGAGTATAAAAATATATAGGTGATTAAAATAACTAGTTCAATAATCTTATGTACAATTATTATAACTTTGAACTGGACAACTTTTCAATTTTAACTTTCCGGAGTTAAAAATCAGTTTACACATTATTTTATATGTCAGTTTTGACACTATTCTATATACATAAGACAGGCTGCAGTAATACACTGCTCCACACAGAAACATTAGTTGCCAGGACCACTCAATATGAAATACACTGCAAAAAAGAAACATGATTAAATTAACCATGAAGTTGGTATTTCATACAGAACTGAAAACACTTAAACAGCTTACCTTTGTCTACATGAAATCTGAAGTATTAATTACAGAAAAGACAGTGTATGGGGATCTAATTATTAGTTTTTTCTAAATAAAAAAATTACCACTTTAACCCTAGATTTGTGCATAGGCACAATTAATATTTTCCATAACTAAGAACTCTAAGTGATGCATACGTTTTCTCACGTAAGTTGACTAGGAAAAACAAAAGACACAAATGCCATCAACAAGGGGAACAGTAATGTAGATTAAGTGTTGCCTTTAAAGACATTACTTATAACAAAGAGTGTAATTTCAAGGTTTTAGCTGCAGCTTATATTTATAATTTAATAAATAAGTCTATCTCCATTTAAAACAAGATAGACTTCATCTATGAGATCAGAATAATTCTATGTCCTTGGTAATTCCTCCACAGGGTGCCATGCACGTAACACATTTTATATATTTAATAAATGTAGGAGATAAGGATAATTAAAACCTGCATGTTCTGCAAGAAAACACTGTCATGTTATTAGCTTTTGGTGATTACTATGGGAGCCATAGCCAAAGGAATCAATAGGACTCAAAGGGCAAAAGATCAGCCACACAGTAAGTAAAATCACATATTATTTTATGCAACTCTTAGCTACTCCATAAGTAGATAAGAGTGGTAAGTCAAGCAGGAAGTGAGAAGGACCAGAACAGCCAGAGCATCTGTAAATAGTACAGCAGCTTGTTTGTGGACATCACGTAATAGGTTTGGGAGACCTTTATTTCTCCATGACTAGGGAAAACAGAGGTGAAGAAAGGCAAGTCATCTTACTCAGAGATGATGCAAGAAGTATCAGTCTCAAGTAGAGACAGCTAAAGGCCAGATAGCACCAGGTTAGCAAAGCCTGGGTTAGGGAGAAAAAAAAGAACCCAAACTGAAGGCTGGGGATGACTAGGACAAAGCAACCAGGGTTATAAAAAGGGTAACCATTTTGTCAGTCAGCAGGCAGTGGGGAGGTTGTTTTGCTTCTTTAAACTTCTTGCATGGAGAGCACACTGAATGCAAGCAAGGCAATGAATACTTTTTGCAAAGTAAACTAAAAAAAAACAACCCACCTCTGAATCCTAAAGTAAATGACACTGGTTTGTATGGCAATCAACTTTCAATGTAATTGCTCCTTCTAACTTCTCTATTAATCATCCACGGGAGGGAAAAGGAGCACAATGGAAACATCTACATAATAAAACTTACTCAGAGGAGAATTTAACTACGTGATCAACTGCTCTGCTTAACTGGACCATTGGGAGAAAAACCAAAAGCAAAACAAAACACCAAACCACAAACAAGTTACAAACCATCACAAGGAAGAGCAGATTAGGGGTATTATAGAAATTAAAAATGTGTGTAAGAATCACAGAATCATAGAATGTTTTGGACTGGAAGGGACCTTTAAAGGCCATCTAGTCCAACCCCTCTGCAGAGAGCAGGAACACCTTTGGCATTAAGACACAGAAGCACAAGAGTCACTGCTGGGGGGGGAAAAAAAAAAAGCATTAAACACCTTTTTAAAATGGCGTTTTCTGTACATCTTCTGAAGTCACAATATCATTACTGAAAAATTAAAAATATAAAGTATAAAACACTATTTTTGTTCTTAGCACGGAATCACATTGAATCAGCTACTTTAAAACCCAAACAAGGGAATATTTCTATCTTTACCACTTCATTATTTTGTCTACTCAAATATTTTCAAATAAAGTAGAGATTAACCTTAAGAATTCTTCTATCTGTGATATTTTCTCTGATCATCACAGCATTACTAACACATGCGATACTTTATGAAAGCTTCATACTACCTGTCATAGGAGATTCTTCCTTCCATATTCATGTAACAAGAAGTGCTACAAGCATAAAGTTCTCAGAAGCTTAAATCAAAGACAAAAGCACACAAAATTCCTGTATAGTTTCACAGCATGTATGATTTGCAGTTTAACAGGAATTCAGAGAATGCTTTGTACTTCCATTTTCACATATTTGCAGTTCATCGATCATGGGATTTGAACTAAAACACGTATTTTGCCAACTACAGCTTTTATGTAAGACACCATTTCTAGTAGTACTTTAAGATTCTTCCAGAAAGTACATAATCAGGTGAAAGAGCTTTTGAGTTCTACATTCCAGAATTAGAATTCCAGAATTTCAGAATTCCATTAGTTACAGTGAACATAGAACACAGCAGAAAAAGTTGTTCACTAGCTTTTCTTCCACATCTGGCAGAAAATTTAAGAGAGATATTTTCTTTCATTTATTACCTAGAGTGGAATTTTGCTAAACTTGCAGTCAAAGGAGTAATCTGCAGTCTAATTTCATATATCTGCAATTTTGCTATTCCTATACAATTGTCAGCATCATGTGATCAGACTTTACATAGTGACAAATAGCTCTCACAGCTAAGATAAACATAATGAATTAAACCTTACTTTAATTGTGCTGAAGATCAAACAGGTATCAAGTTATAAAAAATAAGAGCCATGTACAAGACTTAAAGCCAAGCTCTACCACGTCAGCTAATGCAGAAAACTATTCTGCAACTTCAGATCAACGCTCCAAAATGCAGACAGGAACTCGCTCTATTTCTAAGTCATGTCTCCTATGGTCATGTGAGAATTCTGGCATATCAGATGGCCAGTATGCACACCTTTGAGTAAATCTTTTAATCTAATGACTATATTGACATAGTACAGCTTCTAGGTATTGCACCCTATCTGGTTCTTCTTCAGTCTGAATTATGTAATTTCAGAGATCCAGAAAATAAACCACAAAAACATGAACAATACTACTAGACTTAAAAAAACAGAAGTGGAGCTCACCATTCAGCTTCTGTAACAGCATAGGTGACTGGAGGGGAAAAATTCATGACATCCAACACGCAGCTTTGCAGTCTATAAACTCTGGAGAACAAATATAATATTCAACCATATATACTTTCACCTGAAAAGCTTCAAAGATGACTATTTTCACTATCCTAGAAACATTAAAACTTGTTACAGAGGTATCCTTTAGTTTATTTGGCAACTAATAAATTAGCAGTGTTACTATTACATCATGTTACTATTATGTCATGTACCACCAACTGCAATTTGACATCAATTTTAGTCTAGGAGATTTGTGCTGCTAGTTGTCTAAAGTTGAATACTGTAGACCAAAAAGAATATTTTGTAGAATATCTGCTGACAGGGTTTTCAGAAGGGTGTCAATACAAAATTATGTTTGTGTACATTGTAGGAGAATAGGGAATGCAGGAGTACAAGGATCACAAATTCCATTTTTCAAAATAACTTTAAGGGAGAGAAATGCATATACTATGATTTTTTAAGTAGGTCAATTTCTAAGGTTTGCTCTCCAATAGCAGCCTTTAGCAGATCAAGTCTTCTAACTGTTTCATAAACCTGGAATTTTATACTCAAATGTATTTTTTTTCGCACTGGGCATATCAGCAATATTTAGGGGTATACAGCAGGAATACTAAACTGAACTATTAACTCAGCTCACCTTTAGAAGAAACTCATTAATTTAGTGTTACTGATAAAAAACCAAAAATCAATACAGGTAACATATTTATAACATAGACCTTGAAAAAATCTTCAAGATTTACTTCAAGTTGAATAGCAAACCCATTTATGAGTAACATGAAGAACAAGCTCTATTCAACAACCAAGATTAATGAGTCATGAATGTCTGCTTTTGTACTCCACAATAGATGGACATCCATACTAAAGTCCAACAAGAAACTAGCCTGAACTCAATTTTTACCATCTCTGGCTTGAAGCCATGTTTGCCACAATCTGAACAAAAGTACTGTTGGACTGAATACAAGTACTGGGTGTAATATATCAACTGTAAACTGATTTTAGTTCATTCCAGTAGATAATAACCTGCTCAAGAAATATAGAGAAGACAAAAATGCATTTATGATTCAAACTATAATTTTAACATGCAGTAAGAATAAAACCATCATTTTTAAAAATGTTTTGGGGTTTTTTACCGGAAAGCGTAACAACTGGTCCCAAGGGTTATCATACGGCTTTATATTCAAACACAGTTATTCTAAAGTATACTCAAAATCAAGTGGAGTAATATGAGAAGAAACATACGATGAAGGTGAAGAGTTTGCTTCAGTTTATTAATAAAGGATATCTAAAATTTATTATTTGTGATTTTTAAGATCTACTTATCAGAATTCACCTTAGCGTATGTGTTCATAAGCCTCCAAACACATAACTACCATACAGCTGTCACTCCTAAAGAAAGCAACACAGCTTTCTTGCTATCTCAACAGAGAAAATAATTGTGTGGTACAATTGCTAGACACATGTTAACAGCAAATTAAACTATTAGTAACTTGCAAACTAAAAACTCCAACTTTACATGACAGAAGAACAATTCTGACAGTATCTGTGGCATTGCACTCAATAATTGCTTGTGAGGAAAAAATGTGGTATCGGTATGGGAAACTACAGCTCTATTAATTATGCTCAATTGTCACATGAAGACGTAGCTCTGAACACTAAGAAACTAGTTTTTCATCTTGCCCGTTTAAGCTTTATTGCAACCTGTACCAAAAACCTCATGACAGCAGAAAAAAGAACATGTTTAACTAACGGACTCCTCAGAAATCTGTATTTCACCTAACCCTATCCAACAACCAAAAGCTGCAGTGAAAAAAAAAAAACCACCCTATAATCAAAATGTACTTTGACACACCTGCACCACCCTCTGGTTTGAATGTTTTCTGGGAATGCTAATTATTTTGAATATGCAACACTCTGCTTAAACTACGTATCAACAGGCAATTTACAAGCTCACAAATGTCCATAAGCATGCTATCCCACTCATTAAAAAAAAAGGATTTGAGTGGCACGGAATGGGTAGCAGGAGCTCCACAGTTAAACAAATCAAAGTACGACGTGTTCATCGGAGGAGTTAATACACTTGGCAAGCGTTACCTTGCAAACTTGTGCCATATTCTTCTCATGAGCTTCTGAATACATTTAGTTAACTTTAGCAAGGCCGTTAAGTTTAGACTAGATACAAGGAAGAAATTCTTTACCACGTGGGTGGTGAGGCAGTGGAAGAGGTTGCCCAGAGCTGTGGATGTGCCCTCCCTGGCAGTGTCCACGGCCAGGCTGGATGGGGCTTGGAGCAGCCCGGTCTGGTGGGAGCGGTCCCTGCCCATGGCGGGGGGTTGGACCTCGGTATCTTTACAGGTCCGACCCAAACGACCCTATGCCTGAGACTGCTCAAAGCAAATCTAACCGCGATCTTAAGACGTACTACTGTTAAAGCATACTAGCATGTCTGCACTAGAACCTATGAAAACTCACCAGCGGTTGTTTCAGCCGAAAGAATTTTCATTAACGCAGACCAAAAAAATGGAAGCGAGCTAAAAATCAAAGCTGCGCTTACACCAAAGATGTAACCTGCTCGAGCCCGGGCGGCACCCGGGCCT
>NW_009730011.1:34946-73512 GCF_000703405.1 Apaloderma vittatum | reverse complement strand
ATTCTTCACCACAGTGGTCATGTTTAGCTCTCGGTGAGCTTTGGCCTCTCTAATTTTCCCCCTGCACAGCTTCACTTGTTGTTTATAATCCTCATAATTTGCCTGCCCCCACTGCCATAGACCATAAACTCTCCTTTTATTCCTAAATTCCAGACAAAGCTCTCTGTTCAGTCAGGCTGATCTTCTCCCCCATCGGCTTGTCTTCTGTGACTTGGGTAGAGTCAGTTCCTGCACCTTTAAAATTAATTCCTTAAAGTATGCTCAGCCTTCCTGGGCTCCCTTGGCCTCCAGAACAGCCTTCCAAGGAACTTTCTTAACCATGGACCGCAAGAGACCAAAGTCAGCCCTCCGGAAGTCCAAGGTGGCAATTCTGCTGACCCCTCTCCTTACTTCACCAAAAATGGAGAACTCTAGCATTACATGATCACTTTGTCCAAGACAGCCTCCAACAATTACGTTCTCCACAAGACCTTCTCTATTAACAAGCAGCAAGTCCAGGAGTGCACTTCCCCTCGTTGATTCCCTCACCATCTCTGTCAGGAAGTTATCTCCCACACACTTCAGGAACCTCCAGGACTGATCCCTCTCTGTAGTATTATATTTCCAACAGATGTCTGGAAAGTTAAAATCCCCCAAGAGAACAAGGGGTAGAGTCTATACAACTTTGCCCAATTGCTTATAAAGTATTCTATCTATTTCTTCATCCTGATTGGCAGGTCTGTAGCAAACTCCCACGATCATATCAGTCTTATTGGCTCCTCCTTTGATTCTAATCCATAAGCTCTCAACCCTGACATCACATTGATTAATTTCTAAGCATTCATACCCTTCCCTAACATAGACGGCCAAGCCACCACCTCTCCTACTTCATCTATCTCTTCTGAAAAGCTGGTATCCATCAATTGTGGTGCTCAAATTGTGTGTGTCGTCCCACCACGTTTCAGTTATGGCAATTATATCATAGTTTTTCATCCGTACAATGCCTCCAGTTCCTCCTGTTTGTTACCCATGCTGCGTGCATTAGTGTAGATGCACCTCAGCCAGGTCACCTTTTGGATGGGAGAAGCCCTAACCCCTTCGTGATGATACTCAGATGTTTCCATAGTAACCATCCTCTCAACAACCCTTGCATTGTATTTTCCATATAGAGCTGCTGGATGTTGTCCCACAGGAATTCTCTCTGTGTATCAGAAAGCTCCTCTCTTGTAAAGCCCTCTACAGGACCTTCCTGTCCTGGACCTGCATTGCTTGATTTAAGGTCAGCTGTAGGGTGAAAAGACAAGAAGATGAGGAAGAATGTGCCAGACTCAGGCTTTTCAGTGAGCCATTTTTATGCAGAATCCTGTTGCTGAGGAAGTTTGCTGAAGTCGGAACCAGTGTTGATCCTTTGTATCTGCAGCCAGACAATGGATGTCACAGGAGCAAACTGAAACATGTTTGGAAAATTCTTTGGAAATGAACCATATTCAGGGATTAAAGGTGATTTTATAACTGGGATTGCATGTGTTGAAAATAAAGTCCACCATTCAAGTCTTGGGTTAGGTTTATCTTCCCAGAAATGCTGAGTTTATCACACTGAGGGAGTTTCTACCTCCCACAGAAAAGGAAAACACACTACACTTGAGTGTGTTACCTGTTTATTTTAGGTGTTGGTCAACTTTGTTGTCCATGTAATTGAAACTTATAATAAAACTGATAATTCTAAACACATGTGGATTACAGTACTGTTGTGCCTTTTGAACAGTTTCACTCCCTTACTAAAGCTGTACTAAAACTGTGTCTTCAAATCTACTGCACTCAAAGTTACTCTCCCGCACTTAAAGTATCATCTGCACATGTTCTCTTGGGCTTATTTTTGCCCTCATCTTTCTCTGCCTATTTTGACAATTTTTTCTTCCATCTTGACATGGAAAATTTCAACCTTTTAGGCAGGTTACATATTTTTTAAAAATCCCACATCTGATTTCCCCCCAAAAAACCTCTACAGTTACTTATTTCTGAAAAAAATACCCATAGAAACACACAAAAAAGTGCAATTTACACTTTAGATGTATGGCTAATTTTATTCCCCAGGGAATGCACAGTGTGTATGTTTGAAGTTATTTTTACGTAATGCCAACTCTGAACATGAAATGTCAGTAAATTTGATGCTGCTAGAGAGAAATATTATCCTTAAAATGTACGTCCTTCCAGATAAAGGTAGCAGAAGACTTTTATTTCTTCTTGAAGATGTATCTAAATACTTGGGTTTTCCTAGCTTTGTTCATGTAGTCTAAATTAACATGGTTGTTCATTAGTTGCACTTAAGCATAAAAATCCTGATCGCCACAGCTTACAAGAAGAAAAAGAAAGCTTTCTGGGAAGAAAAAACCAAAAACCCAGTATTTCAACTCTTTTTTCTTTCCCAGTCACCTGTCACCATGAAAAGATAATCTCTTCTTATATGTTCACCAGGTATCCATCATGTCATTTCTGCTTGTAGATGAATGGGACTCTGGCTTGAAATGTTTATTTTAAGCCTCTGTGAGTGTATGAATTTTAGTTTGGTTAGTTTGATGCAAAGAAATATTGACCTCATCACTACTCTCACTGACGGGAAGAGGAAAAAAATTGTAACCAATTGTGATTGAATTGCAGCTTTGGGCGCTATCCAAGTTGGCTTTTGTGGATTTGTAAGACTGCATTATACCCCATTGTGGGAAGGGTTATGTGCATGAGGTAAAATGTAAATAATGACTTCTTTGGACTCTAAACAGTTGAAAGAAGTAAAAATCGGAATGGCATCACATTGATATATTTGGTGAATTCTTTTCCAAAATATGTACTTTGGGACAAATTGTTAAACAATGTAAAAAGTGTAAATTAATAGAAATTGTTTCAAATAGACAAATATAAGTATATATCTCTAGAGAAAATGTGTTCAGTGAAAAAGAATTAATGAAAAAGAACATAGTGTGAAAATAAAAACAACATGTTCAGGTCAGATTAATGAGAATCACTTCCATATATCCACATAAAAAGAAATATTACACAAATTAAAATAATTAATATTAAAATAAGGAGCAAACGTGACCTAACACTAAAGGAGGTGTCTCACTCAAACATTCTTCATTTTAATCTTTATTCTCTCTGTTAAATGTTGTGGATTGAAGGATAGACTCCTTTAACTCCTCCCTGCATCTGTTTTCCAAAGTGACATAAAACATCAAAGGTGAAGGCTTGTTCAACTATTCTCTTGCTCACTGCTCTACCCAAAGGCAGACTGAAGCATGTTCTTGCCTATGTGTAACTTCACAAGTGAATTTTTATCTTAGAGATCATTGTCAAAACTTACTGACTTTTCAGTCAATTCTGTCTTCTGCAGTCCATAAGCAGAATGACAGCTAGCACCATGTACTGGGTTTAGCTAGGATAGGGTTAATTTTCACAGGAGGCTGGGAGCTGGGCATAGCCGGGGCAGCTGAACCAAACTAGGGTAGCTGAACCGAACTAGCCACTAGCCGAGGGGCTATTCGATACCATCATGACATCGTGCTCGGGGTATACAGAGGGAGCTGGCTGGGCAGGGGTCTCTCTCTTTTCCACCTCTTCGCTGCGTCACTGGGTTCCGGGCGGTGAGACGTCTGCCTTACATATTACTCATGTTATATCTGGTTAAACACTACTGTTATTTCGCTGTTATTGTTATCATTTATGTTTCATCATTAAACAAACTGGTTTTATCTCAACCCCACAAGGCTCTGCCTACTGCTGCTTCCGGGCTCTCCTCCTCACTCCCGGCACGGGTGGAGAGCGAACGAGGGAGTGACCATGTGGTTCCTTTGTTTCTCCCTGCCGGTCAGTCGGCTTGGACGCACCACCATCCACATGTCTTACTCCTGCTTTTTCCTCTCCTTCTTTTTTATCATTCAACACTTCACACCATTCTAAGCTTTACAGTTGGGAATGTAAAGTCCTTCAGGACTTGCCTACTGCCTGCTTTGCCTGTGCTATATCTCTGGGGAACCTTTTTTGTTATTATCACCAGTGGGTCCCTCTGCAGGGACAAGGCCATTGCTAGGCAAGGCAGGGGACTTAGCGGAAGTAGCAGCCTCTACTGTGAAAACAAATCATCCATCCCCTTGCGAAAACAAACCCAGCAATCTTGTCTCCCCAGGGCTGACTAATTTTATCCACATCCTTGGAACAGTAGCAGTCAGTTTTGCCTACCCTCCCACTAGGAAACCCTTAGTAGGCATTGCCTTGGGCTGTCATTCAGTGCCCAGAGTTACTGGGGAGAGATTTAGACAGCAGTTACTGTTCATCTTTAAGCCTACCAAAGTCAATAGAAATGAGAACTTTTCCTAAACTGATGCTTGGTTTTAGCTTGTTGTGCTGAGTATGTGACACCATTCAATCTCCTACTATTAAAGATTAAACTGCAAAATAATAGATTTTAAAGTAATTACATGACTTAGCAATTTCTCATTGAGAATTACTGTCACACTATTGCCAGCACTTGCAAATTATTAGAAATTTCACGACAGTTTGTGTTCTTCCCCAAGATGTGGAGTTGCATATCTAATCACAAGAAAGGTTTAAAGGCACACAGAGATATAGATGTTTTCATAAAATCTCTTTGACAAGAAAATTTAATTCAACATATTATTCAAACAAGCTCACCTATTCTTTTTCAAAGACATAATTAGCAACATTTGCATAATTTTTCTTTGACCAAATCTATTACAAAAAACACCTTGATTTGGTGAAAGTAAAACATTTCATAACTCAAACTTAATTCTAAACACATTCTAAACATTCTTTAAATTTTGCATTAAACACTTCCCATCTTCAGTTTTAAGACATTTTTGAGTTAAAATTGTAAATATTTGATAAAATTTAAATATATTATGTAGAGAGAAAAATGCTCACGTGTTCTGAGATAAGTCTTTGACAGAAGAGGGAATTTTGGGCTTGGTTCAAGGTGGGAAATTTTTGGAAAATAAGAACACGTTCTTCAGTCTTATTCAATTATATTATATATCTATGGGAGAAATCAAAAGCAAATGTGATACACTCTGATTGGTACAGTTAAAGCTGAAAGAAAATGCCTATATAACCCAAAAGGCTTCTTGAGTTATTTCTGTGAAATATTATGGAGGTTTTTGTAGAAGTAAAATGTGTGGTGGTATTGCTGATGGGTAATATAGCAGATGACTATGGGTTATTTTATCAGGAAGATGCAAAAATAGCCCTTTTCTTCCTTCTTTATGAGCTCCTCATCAGACTAAGTATCAGGCCCATGTCAGATGTACATGATTTCCTAGCCTGGCAGGTCCATCAAGACACGGGCCTACAGGCCTGCCTCTCTTCTTTAGACCCCAGTACTTGTGCAATCTGTACAACGTTTTACCCTTAAAGTTCATGGTTGACTTAAGTTTGTGCTAGCCTACACCTAAAGGAACAACATCACTTTGCTTCATCCCTATGATGAAACAGAGCACAGCAATATGATCTCATTCTCAGCATTAAAAGGTTGTTGGGTATTAGAGAGGCCATCAGACACTTCAGGTAACCTGCCTACAATGGCATTTTAATGCAAGCAAGAGTGATCTCTTTGCCTACTGTGACAAGGACTAGAGTGAGTGAACAAGTGAGTTGTTACGTTTTGAACAATTACTTTAAGGGCAGCGTGACAAACAGTCAACCAAGTATGAGGCAGTTCTACTCGAAATCTACAGGTTTTTTTCAACTGATCAAAACAAATTAATATGGTGTATTCTGTCTTGAAACATTTCAGTAAAAATGCACCCCACATACAAGAATACCTGAATCTGCACTGAAAACAGCCCAAGGATCTGAAGTATGAGGCCAAAAAACAGTAAAGAGACACTGCATAAAGTATAAAAGCTGAAAATCAGCCTATTTGAGAGAGCTCAAATCTACCTGAACTCAGGTCTGCCTACCTCTACTTGCATACCCCGAGTACTCATTTGTCTCCATCATCTCCTACTGATCTCATGTATCTCTTGCTATAACAAAATCATTTAACCTTGTCTTTCATCTCATGGCTGGAGCACTCTCCAGGGAAGGGGCTGGATGGATGACGGATGCCCTCCAGCATGTTTTCTGGTTGCCAGCACACAGGACATTTGGGATTTCTTTGCTTTGACCTCTCACTCTTCCCAGAAGCAGTGCAGAGCCCTGCAAGTGCCCTCAAGCTTTACACTAGAAAACCTAAAGAACCCAACAGGTTGAATTGCTTAACTTATAGGTGCCTGTATCCATTATTGATTCTACACATAGCTGCCCAAAAACCATCAAAATAGTTAAGCTTATTAAATGCTTGAAGCATGCAGTGAAACCATATAGTTTAATGCAATAAAATAAAAAGTGTGGAAGACTTATTTCTCTTTGCAAGAAGACTCAGAGTGCCAGTGAATATTTATAACTAAGGAGCAAATATTCTTCTTGTCACCCTTAACATCTGCCATTTACAAGGAATGATTGCCTAGGAGATTCTTTAATTAACCTAAACAATTCTCTTAACGGCCAAGAAAATCACATTGTGCATCATGGCTTTCTCTAGGCATCACATATATGAAGAGCAGTGGTAGCTGTTGCAATTTAGGAAAAAAAAGGAAATTAATATTATTCATAATCTTTTTTTAAAAGAAAAATTAATATATACCCTTGTGGATATACTGTAGGGATTTCTAAATCAGGATACACTTGGTTTCCTATGCAATTTTTCATATTTTTATGAGTTTCTAAATCTCCTGACACCTTTTGCTTTTCATTTTAGAATGATGCATTTATATGGGTAAAGTCAGAGAAATGGCTTTGTATTTTCTGTAGTTATGTGTGCTTTAAGCCTGATGGATATTCTTAGGTAGATTTCCACTATACCTCTATTAAACGGTCTATTGATCCCTACAGTTGTAAATATCCACAGCACACTCATTTAGCAGGAATTTTCTAGAAAAATTAAAATGGTATAAATGATCCATCTGGACATGACTGTCTTCTTGCCAGAACACCATTTGGGATCCATTCTATCCAGCCTGGCCCAAGTCACTGACACTCTAAAAAAGTCTAGGAAGTGTATTCATTTTAATATATTATATATTATGCCACCAAATTAGTCACAGTATCATTTGTCTGCAAACACATAATTGGGAGCCATGAAATGTAACTGTATCATGGACCAGCTGGATAGCTGAGGAATCTTTCCACAGAGTGCGAATAGCTATAATTCATATTCAAGGCAGTCTGCCTGATTCCAGTTGAGGGCTCACACCTGGGTTTTCCAAACCTCAAGTGTGCCAGTCGCCCCAATAATCTCAGTTCTTTTGCAGATGTGTTTAATGCTATGTTTAATGCTTATGAAATGCTTGCAGGATCCTACAGTAAGGGATACTGAGAGACATGATCTGGCACTGCTGTAATATATATTGATGTTATGAGTATCTGTGAAGTCTAATTCTGCTTTCTCCTTCAGTCAGGCTTTGATTCTGTTGCGATGTATCATGAGGTATGTTAAAATTTAGACCCAACCTCAGTGCACCTCTTTGAAGTTATCTTTGAAACTTTTAATTCATGAAAGCTAGATGATTTGCTGCATGAGAGCCACAGCTGCAAAGCTAAGCCACTTTGTTAGGTCATTTTGAAAGGACTTGGTGGCTAACTAGAAATTCGGGAGCTCCCAGCCAATTGTTCATGAAGCCCTTTAAAGAGCCTCTCACATCTGCTGAGAAGCTTTCTGAAATGAAAATGTGATCTCACTTTACATGGCCATCATGAAAGATGAAGTTTTTTGTTAAAACTCTCTGCTGAAGAGAAGAGCAGGTATTTTTAGACATAATGCTCGCCCTGCTTTCCAAACCTTGGTCTGGGAGCACAATTGGCTGGAGGTAGTCTTTCTTCTGCATGGGATGAGAAAGTATCCATGGGGCAGCAATTTCAAGGGGTGTTAGAGGTATTCCTTTCAAGTTATATCAAAGATTCTTTAGTAACAACATAGGAAGAGTGGATTCTGGAGAATAAAGTTCAGGGGTAGCCAGTGGTCACATGCAGAAGCCCCTAGGCTGGAGTCACAACATTTTTGCAGAGCCCATGCAGTCTTCATGCTAAATGCAGCAGTCAATGTATGGGTGATTCCTGTTTGCCGGTGACCATCAGGCAACTCTTATGGAGGCCCATGTGTCAAGAGCGCAAAGAGCTTTCCCTGGGAGCTGGGAATGAAATTTTGTCCTTCAGTGAGTTCTTGTTCACTCAATCCATTTCAGACCAACAGCCAAGAATATGCAAGGGGGTGTGGATTAAGCAAGGACATCTCTTGTGCGTGAAGGTGGAACAAATGTAGCCAAAACATTGCAAAGCACTAGAGTTAAAAAGAAAGCTGACTTTCTAAGGTTGCTAAGACACTACAGTCCTCACTTTGTGTTTAGACACAAGTTTGGACTATCTCTAATAACGTTTTACAGTGCAATCAAGCAATGGAAAATAGCATGAGTTCCCAACTACCTACAGGAATTCCTTATGCTCATTATATTTTAACACAGAAGGTTGCTACTTCACCTTTTGGTTGTGTACTAAGCTGTTGAAAAACCAAAAATATGAGAAGTATGTGAGAAGGAAAGTTTATGTGATGAAAATATTTTCATTTTTCTAATTTCAAATTTAAAGATAAAATGGAATCTTAACTTAGAAACATTCTGCAAGGTTCAGGTAGTGCTACAAAATGTACTGGAGGTTTACTATAAATTGTCTTCCCAGGTACTTTCCTTCCTCCTTTTTCATGTAGGACACATGGCTGCAAGGCCTCTGCAACAGTAAAAAGTAAGTCTTTTTGTTATACTCTGAATAGATCAAAGTAATAGAGAAAGCTTCAGTACTTTGCAAAGACTTTATACCCATGAGATTAAATCATCTTCAAGCAACTTCTCTGTAAAACAATATGCATAGTTAATCTCTTTTCAGAATAGTTCACACTCCATAGAAATTGTGACAGAGATATCTTAATCTGACAAAGCATATGTTCTCTTGTGTAAGCTCAGGAATATGTTTTATGCCGAAATCTGTGTGTGTGGCTTTCAAATAGAAAGGAAAATTAAACTAGCAAGTAGGTAGCAAAGTGCTGGGGAGGATTGGAGTGAATGACAAGGGGTTTTCCTCTTTTACTTGAAAGGAGGTGGAGAAAGGAGTGGGCAAGTGTTTGGGCTATGATTATTAATGCAGTCATTACAAAATATTTTTACCATTTTTGACAGAATAAAAACTCTCCTTCCGCGAGTAATGACATACCACAATTCTTTGGGTTAGGTTTTGAATATGAACTTGCCCAGCAAGAAGCTGTCTTGTGTCATTGAAATGAATGGCAAAACTCCAGAAACTACTTGGAAAGGATCAAGAGTAAACTCACGAAAACAAAAACTTGATCTAAATTTGAGTTCCCATAAGATACTTCTACAGTATTTAAGCATGATTCACCTGCTTTGATTTTATAATTCTGTTTATTTTGGTTAGTGCTACATTCATTCAACATTTCCATGTTGTCCCATTATACATTATAGAAGCTACTTGGAGATAGCTGCTCTTGAAATTGGACTATTATAAAAATTACAAATACAAACTCTTCTCAATTACTTGGGATTTATCTCAGCTTTCCTTAAAAAAAGACTATTCACAGTACTTTATTTTTTAAAAAATATGGAGAAAAAGTTCATGAGTGGGAGCATGAAATTAATGTTTGCTGTGCATTAAGGAATATAACCTAGCCATTCATCATGCTTCTATTTACTTTTTAGATAACTCCCTTTTCCTGATTTTATTTTCAGAAATTAACACCACGATTTTTGCTAGGCATCCAAATTGTTCAGGTGAGGACATTCCAATGCGAAGAAGCGAAGTACACATTTACTTTTGAGAAAGGAAATGATACAAAATGTCAAATCCAATTAGAATCATTATTGCCAGTAGTTAGCATGATGTGAAGAATGTTAGTGGAATGAAATAATATTTTCTAAAGAATTCTTAATAAAGCCTGTAAGTGTCTATATATATTGAAAAATCACAATTAAAGATTATCCATAAAATTTGCACATTCTTATTCAACAAATTAATTTAATATGCTTCAAATCTAGTTTAAAATAATGAAGCTGTTGTTTCTTAGTAGATGTAGGCCATCCTGACTCATAACTTCCATGTCTTCTGTATCTGGCTGAATTCCTTTCTAAAGAGAAATACTTTAAGCCAAGCACTCTTTTCAAGAAAGTGAGATTAAGCAAAAAAGCAATATCATTGTCAAACTTCTTCTACCAAGTATTTAGCTACATTAACCAACAATGAGCTAGATTCATATTTAGGACATTGATTCATCGACACAAATGTTTAACTTTCGTGTCCTTTGCTACTGAACAGACTTTGCAATGTGGAATTACTGGCTAAGGTTTGTAATGCAAAGCATGGATATGATCAGTGTCTAAACAAGGAGCTGCTAGTGAGAAAATTAAAAAAAAAAAGATTCAAAGAAAGGAGCAGCTCAGGGGTGATTAGATTGAAGACAGTGAGAATGGAATTCTCTGTCCATCTTCTTGACTGTGGTTTTCTTTTTTCGTTTACTTTTTGCATGAGACATTCGCATTCAACATATGCTCTATTCCTCTTGTTCATGAAGACACCACAGGGCTCGTTCAGACAAGTTTCAGACTACACTGTTGAAGATGCTTTACTTGACATAAGAGAATTGAATGTTACTGGCAGCAGCAGGAACTAAAGCCAAGCTCTTTAGGGAAAGAGATTTTGGCATTCAATCATTCAGACTTCTCCTTAGTGCAAGGAATGTATAACGGTTCCTTCAAAGAGGAGCAGCACCGAAAGGACTCTGACACTGAAAGTGAAATTCTTAGCTATACTGTTCCTCAGTGGATGGTTGTGCTCATGACAGGTGAGAACACAAGATGAGTTTCCTTTAGGAAAGATACATGTTCATAGGTAGATAAGTAAAGAAAGGAGAAAGTCCTATTACGATTTTTGGTCTTGTTTCATATCTCTGGATGTAAGTGGGGAATGACACATGCCTTTCCTGCTGCAAAGGTGTGGGGCAAGGACTGAGTTTCTCTGCAGTGCCGAGGCTAAGGATGTCCTTCCCATTGCTGGAGTGAGCTGCTGCCCTTGGAAAGGCTCCTGCCTCCCAGACGCAGCACCCCTTGAGTGTGGGTACCTGGGGAGGAGATGGATGCATACACTGCTTTGCAAATGATATCTAGCTGTGAGTGGGTTTTCTCTTTCTTTTAAATTGATTTGAAATATGTAATATTTGTTAAGTAGACACTATTTTGTAGGATGTTCTTCAGCAAATTGGCTATACTTTGATTCAAGATTGGGAGTGATTTTTCTCTAACTCTGATGACTGATCCCACGTATAAGCAAGGATGAAGCACTTTAAGTGGACACATGGTCACAGAGATGTCTTACAGGTCAAGTTGACTTATTTTGGGAGCCAATAGATTGAATGGAAGCATGATGCTGTTTCACAGTTCTTTGCTTCTTTGTGAAGCTTTCTTTAAAATTATTAGGCAAAGGAGACCAGATGTCTTGGCTTTACCAAGGCAACTGTTTTTTCAAGACCCTATTTTAGTGTTTCAACAAATTTACTGCAATGCTAAAATGGCTTTTTTTCCTTTTTTTCCCCTGCTATTAAGCAACTCCCACCCTGAAGTACCATCTGCTGAGAAATGTTGAATGTCTTTTCCATTTCTCAGTACTTAACTGTATTTATATAAAGAAAAAGAAATCATGTTATATATAAGTCTGTGTATAAGAATGTATGTGGAAAACTTCATGAGAGAAAGGATATACTACACTGTGGTATGGCTGTAGGAAGTAATTAATGATAAATACTCCATGACAAAATCTAGCCTTGACTGGAGCAGTAGGAATAGTAAAATATATTAACATAGAATAGTTTATTTGACATATGATTGATTTTTATATCACTTGATATATATAACCAGTTTAAGAGACACTGAACTACTTGGAAAGACAAGAAAAATATCAGAAAGTACATTATTGGTAAATGTTCTTCAGTCTGTCTACCAATCATATTTGTGAATGCATTACTGGTATTAACTAATGAATACAATCAATAAATGAAATTTCAAGACAGGAAGATGACTTTTTCTCAGCTTCATATTTTTCTTTGAAGAATTTTTCCATGTTTTCTCACTTTTTCAAAACTCCAAAGTACTTAATTTTTATTCTTAGCATTATTACTTGCCAACATTTGTGATACCACAAATGTTCAAAATCATCTGCAGACTAGTTTTTTCTAAATTTCAGCAAACCCAGACAAGTAATAACAGTGCATCTATCCATCTGGCCCACTGAGGAATTTAAAGTTGCACCGTATTGTGCAGAGATAAAATATGATTAATCATACAGATCGAGGGTCTGTTCATACAAAGAATCAGTGAAGAGAGAACAAGATTATCAGTACTATCAATTTATTTCAGGGAACCTGGCAAATCCTTTAGTTCAAAATTTTCATTTTTGATGATTAAACATGTAAATTAAGAGCATGAAAAAAATTAAAATGAAACTTATTGAACATACATACACTTTTCTGAATTCTCAGAAATTTTTATTTGCTTATCTGCTTTGATCCTTCTCCTTAAATTAATGTGCTCCATGTATAACAAAGTCAAAATATCTTGCCTCATTACTTTTACCATAACTTTTCTCTAGAAGTATATCTCTGCACCGCATGCTGTACCTTTCTAATTTTAATGATTTTATCTTTTAGATACTAGTAACTGTTAACAAAAATGAACATTTTTAAAATATATATTCACAAAACCATGTCTGTATCAATAATGTTTTTACAAGAAATGATAAATATTCAGATGCAATTTTGCTAAAGCTTTCTCAAATGAAAAACAATCAAAATACAAATATTATATAAAAAACTAGAAAAGAAATATGCATCTAGTGCAAGTGTTGATGCCAGCTTGATATCAGGAAACTTTTCCATCACAGGTTAGCTAATGTGTTAAGGAAGAACACAATAGACATGTGATGGTTTATTTGGAATAGTTTCCTTACAATGATGAACATCCAGTTAAGTGATATTAAAACATAAAATAAAGTGAACACTTTTTCACAGGAAGTGGAAAATAAGTCTGTATTTCTTCTGTTTTCTTGTTGCATGATATTATTATTGCTGATTTATTTCAGTTTAAAATATGGTTCTAACTATTGGTTACCAAAGCCTAAAGGGATAAAGTTTATTGCTGTGTCAGTTGAGCTAGTCTCATGTGTTGGGTTTTTATTTTTGTTTTGTTTAGTTTTGTTTTGTAATGCAGTTTTGAAACACAGAGAGGCAAGTTCATATCATAGAATCATAGAATGGCCTAGACTGGAAGGGACCTTAGAGATCATTTTAATGACGCCAGGGACGTCACCTTTTGACTAGATCAGGCAACGCATGGGGACCGAATGGGAATCGAAATCACGACCTTAGCGTTGCTAGCGCTATGCTCAACTGACTGAACTAACATAGGACTGCTGGGAACTAGTTGGTTTTGATAAAATTCAGGTGTAGGTTTGTATCTATTGCCCTTTGAAATCTTTCTCTAGTAACTGGTGGAGTGGAAGCGTTCTATTACTAGAACGATTTGAAATATCTTTGATAACATTTGGTATTTCTGAAAATTGCATTTCAGCTTATTGTCTTCATTCCTGAGTGAAACCATAACATTTTAATAGAGGCTTAAGTGCAGCTTCTTTCTATGCCATTTGCTCTCCAGTAATGTGGGGATAGACGAGCATTTTAGTCCCTTTTGGATGTGATACATCTCCAGCTTCATTGCTTGGAAAGAGCCAGGCACTGTTCTCATGCACTGCACCAGCTGTAAGGAGGTGGACACCTGGATGGGACGGAAAATTTCCAAGACCTAAAAAAGACTTTTAGGTCAGCAGGCTGCTGTGGAGGTATCACCAGTGACAGAGACACATTTCAGAGATGATCAGCAGCACAACCAGGTCCAAAAAAGCTATATCCAACATCAAGTGTACAGTGGTTCCCCCACCACACCTCCCACTACTCGCCCAAATCTGAAATCAAATACAAGCTGACTCAAAGTGTGATTTGCTATCCCTGAATAACTTATTCATTTACCAGCCACTAATCTTGAGACAGGTGAAGTTTAAACACTGGTACAGCTCTCTTTCCAGAACAGTTTCTCCATCTTTTGCTTTTAACACTCTTAATCAGGATCTTTCATTTTCAGTGAGTGACTGTTCACTTCAACAGGGAAATACAGAAAAGCTCATTTTTCAAAACAGTGTCCTTAATATCTTGCATCAGGATCAGTTAATCTTGAAATGCATTAATGTAATCTGTATGTTTATTCTAACCTTACTTACTAATAACCTTTTTCTTTCATTTTCAAAAGAATCAAGAGGGTCTACGGGCTAGGTTTTTTTTTTCGTTTCATATTTTTGGGATTGAATTGTTTCATTATCCCTAATTATACAATGAGCTACTCACAAAATAAAAGACACATTGAAAAATAGCTTGAAAGGAACAAAAATAACCCTACAGTTAATTATGTTAAAAATACCAAACACTTGTCAGTGTCTCATTAACATATTAATGAGGAGAAATAAACCTCATCTGTATTTAAGGAAAAAAGAAAAAGTTGCTTTCAAAAAAAAATCTCAATCAGGTTTATAAATTTTGTACCCTGAAAGATGTGGTTAATTTCTCCTCATTAAAATCCAACTAAGTGGGTATCTAAGAGTTACAAAGTGTGAACAGGCTTCTACACTGGCTGTTATTCTGCTTATGTCCTGGAGAAAGATTAATTAGACTGCAAGACCTTATATTAATAGGACTCATTAGAGCAATATAGCTGTAAAGGAAAGGAATGGAGGCTGGACAGCCATGATTTGTGGGGTGATTTGTCCCGAATGACACATAAATTGCTCTCAGCCTGTATTTATTTTCTCAGTACAGTCTCTTCTTTTTGCTCTGATGAGGTGACGTCCTGGGCCAGGAGGGTGAGAAGGATGAGTCCCAGACCAGATCCTTCCTCTGATCATGGAGGTTTGGTAAGCCACACTCTTGGCAGCAGTGATGAGAAAATGTTTCCCCTGGGCTCTTGCAGGGACTGACAGCAGTATGAGAAAAGCAATGTAGCTGCACCAGCATAGGAAATGGTTATACTTATGCTGAGGATGTTACAAGATCAGAAAATGTCTTCGTTCAGATATTGCAGTGTTGACATATGAGTCTTTTATTTTGCATTCCTTCAAAAGGTTAACGTTCCTCCTAATTCTTAAAATAGCATAATAATCTACAATTCTTCCACTACACTGTCAATGCTACTTAGCTAAGAAAAAGATTTTGGAGGTCCAGATGGGTAAAGTAGAAAAAGTTCAATTTAAAATAGTTTAATGCTGATGAGTTCTGATTTATGTCAATTATCTTTGATGCTAGTTGAGACTGCGTTTTCTTCTGTGTCTTTATGTCCAAATTTGTTCAGCTTCGTCATCCACCTAGTAGAAGCAATAAAAGAACACACTTTCATTGTTATGAAATTTCAAAGTATTCAAAGATTCCATCATCAAACAACTCTTCAAATAAGAATGGATGTGAGGAGACAGGACACAGGATATTTGTGATCCTAGAAAGCCTAGATATGATATTGCTCCTTTTTCATATCACCAAAAATAAGACCATTGGTCAACAGGATATTCCAGGGTGTTTCTTTAGGCTTACTGGGGAATCCAAGGATTTTGTAGGATTTTCACTACAACTTTAATACAAATGCTGTTCAGTTAGGAAGAAGTTATGAAAAGCTTTTAAAATGTGTTGCTAATTCTTTTATCATCCTATGCTGATAATATGCAAAATACTTCAAGACATCTGCAAGACTTCAGGCAGCACAGGACTTGTGCCCTCCCCATATATAAAGATAAATTTTTTACACAAAAATAACTCCGTATTGACCATTATCTGCTCATGATAGCTAATTAACAGGTCCAATTTTCTCATGTCTCAAGAGGGAAGGTTACTAGAATAAATTAATCCTTCCACAGACATAATTTGCCCAAGGAATTGGTTTCAATCTGTAGCTACTCCTCCCATACTTTAGATTAAAATAAAATAAATCTTACTTCCAGAGCATATTGATTTATGAACACCTAAAAGGAAAAAAAATGTTTCTTCTGAACAGTAATCTTTGTTCCTTTAGGAAGTTAAACAATCTCTTGGCAGTCTGAGCTGTTCGAGAGAAACTGCACTTCACCCTAGACCTTAGCTGTGCTTTCAGATTCCAGTAGCCTTTCTTACGGATTTAATGATGTGACTACAAAAGTTCATCTGAAAATCTCTTCATCAACACTTCTCTGTTTCACTTCTTGACAAGTATGCTATCCTGCTGCAAACACATCTTAGGTCTTATTTGACTGCAGTATTACAAGGTAGACATCACAGTAGCTGTGTTTATGGACTTTTTCAGTAAAGCCAGTATGATGTTGCCTCTAATTTATAAATCAACACTTAATAAGTTAAGTGTACAATGAAGAAAAACAGATGAAGATAGTGCTTTTGATTTTACTGCAGTAAAATTGAAGAAAACTGATCAAGGTAAACTAATGCAAAACCAAAACACATTAATAATGTTCAGGCTTACATGCTAGAGACCGCTGCTTAGAGTGCGTATTTTTTAATTTAAATATTTTTAGATTTAGTATGATGTTGCACTCCTTGATGTTTTATGCCTAGATAACTCAGGCCTGGTTTTTTCATTGTTGGATGATTTGTTTTTGGTTTTTTGGTTTTTTTGGGTTTTTTTTTAACTGCAGACAGCTTATTTATACAAAGCATTTCACCATATAAAAAAAACCAAACAAAGCAGCTCACAGTTTTCTCTATTATTTTCTAAAGCAATGCTGATAAACCAGCTTACATTTACTGGTTACAAAACAGCACAACTTCACACCATGAGATTTTGTGACTGGGGTACGTGGCTGAGCATTTAGTGTCAGGGTCAGACAGCCGCTCTTACATGTGCTGACGGAGCCGGTAGAAAGGTGGGCTCTATTGGGCAGTAACCATGATCATTAATTACCAAATGAAAACAAGCTTCAGATCTATTTGTGGAAGGTCTCTGCAGCCTAGAGGAACATCTTCTGCTGGTCATTAGTCATATTATTACGCTTTCAACTCCTAAAAAAATGAGGTGACGTTTTTGACAGGTTTGAATTTGTGATCTACTAAGTCTGCATCCTGTAGCTTTACCTTCCTCAGAGAGATTTTGGAGGTTCAGATTCAGAATAGTACATCTTATAGATAATAGAGACAGCTGTCACCATAGGCTGCCAGCCACTAAAAATCAGCACTTAATGCATCACTGTGTGCAAGATGCCACAATTATTCTCCATATTATGCAATCGAAAATAGCAACTACTAGCTTTGTAGTTTTGACCATTGTATCTGTAAAGAGACCGTTCTTTTTGTATAAAAAACTGTCTAAAAATACATTATGCACAATACTCCTTCATTAGTGCCCAATAATTAACACTGCTCTGTCTGCATACCTTTACAAGGACTCTTTTTGCCCCCCAGCTTTTGAGGCACCCTACTGAGACAATCATATCTGTTATTTAGGCAAGCAACAAACTAAGGTTTTATTATTTTAATTTTCTAGACAAATTGCATGATGGCAACTTGCAACACACAAATATTTTCTGAAAGATGCAAAGGGAGATAGACTTTATATTTTGATGAAATGAACTACCTAGATTTCCAAATGAAAGATTTATTTTATGCTTCAGTCTATTGCTTTTTTAAACTCTTTACATATGTTTCCAGTATTTTAAATGATGCAATGTAAAGCTACAGTTAAGATGCACAAATTAAACTGGTATATATCATGAGTTTAGAATGCCAGTAACAGCCATTTATAATTTCCAGCAGCAAGCTTCCCAGATTGCCAAACCCTTTTGCTTTAAACTGAATGTCAATGTTTTATCTGTATTTGTTCTTGAATGCACTGCAGGAGTGCAATGCATTCTTTATTTGCAAACTGCAGGAAATTTTCTGACTAAATACATACATTGGCAAAATCTATCTTAATGGAAAATCTATTATTTTAATTACTAGAGGGTGGTGTACACTTTTGCTTTAGACTTTTTGGAATTAGTAATTAACGGCGTCATCGTGAAAAGCATTTATTGCTTTCATTTCTGGGAATTCAAATGAAGATAACTCATTTTAGAGAATGTTCAGTATTACCCCAGCTTTATCAGAAGGACAAATGGGAACAAGGGGGCAGGATACATGTTTAGGAACAATTGAAACCAGAGGAAACTTAGCTGTGAAATAAGATAAATAAACATTTCTGATTATTGATATTAATGACTGCTTATCTTGAAAACTCTGTGTTGCCAAGAAGTAGAGGTCACCATCATTAAACTAAATGTAAAACTGCTTTACTGCAGGAAAGCAAACCCCAAAAAACAGAGAAAAGAGACACAGCACAAGAGCATAAGGAATCTAATTAGGAGATATGTCAAACCCTGGATATCGTCATAAAGAAATCATTCAGTTTTCCTTCACAGAAAACAACAAATTTTCAGCAGGCTTAGTTTAGAGCCCTTCCTTTTCCACTGTATCCTTCTACTCCATCAGAGCATTCTCTGACAGAAATTTCTTTTATCTTTAGTTGATGTTGATGTAACCAGTCCTTGGACTGAATTAGAGAGTCACAGACCTTTGGACTCTAGAAATTTTTTTGGGTAGCTGTAACTTATTGGGTTTGCTTCCTCCAGAGAGAAGGAAAAAACATTTCCAGTATTTCTAATTCACTTTAAATACTACAAGCTTTAAATACGAACAGCAAGTTTTATCCTTGTCAAAGAAAAGGATACATTCTGACTAGAAAGTATGTAAACAAAAGTGCAACACTTAAGAAAAAGAGAAAGAAAAATAAAAAGCAAGAAAACAAAATCTCAAAATCTACTTGAAATCAGTCTTTCTCCTGCTGGTGTTCACGATTTTGCTGAGGTCTTTCTCAGCCAACTACTTAAGGAACTAACCCAAAAATATTCCGCCTTTGCAGCAGTTGGTGTTAAGATTTTACGATGCATGGACCACTCTGAATTTTTCAGCAGATAAACAGATTCACTGAAGTAAATTGAACAGAGATATGTTTGTAGCTACTTTTGTAGACCCTTTAAGAATAGTTCATGCAAATTATTCACTAATGTGTTGTCTCTTAAGGTGGACTCCTGCCATGAGGTTTCAGTTCCTTGTTTAAACCTGAGGGTTTTCTTCTATCTACTGAACTGCAGTCAGTCTTTAGTGTTTTAAAACCTTTCTTTTGCATGTGGTTTAGGGTTTTTTTACTTTTGTTTTGTTTTACATATGTATGTGTATATATATATGCGTACACATATATATATATATACATTTTGATTTAGAGCCCCTTCTAGTGTTTCACCGCTGCTTGATTCAGGTTTAACATTTACAAGAATCCTCTGAAAACAAGTCTCTGAGAATCACTGAAGCACTAACTCCACTACGTATTTTAACTTTTTTTCTTTTCAAGAATCAGCAGAATTTCATCTCTTTATTTAATATTACGGATTTTTTTTTCAAACCACAGTCCATTTTACTTTTTTTTTTTAGTTTGGTGGGTTGTTGAGGTTTTTTTTTGTTGTATTTTTTTAAGTGTTCACTTTTAGAAAAACACACAAAAATCATTGCTATATGTTGCTAGATTTAGGACATCCCAAGTGACAGGTTTAACTGTAATGGCTGTCCAAACAAAGCCTTCATTCTTAAACCTTATAGTGAAGGTGGTCATTTTCCACGAAGAGAGTGCAATGGTAGAAATGCATTTTACAAGATATTTTTCCTCCCTTCTTGATTTCAGATGCTGTAGTGTGTTGAAAGAATGGCAACAAAAGTGGTGAATGGTGGAGAACAAGTCTTGTGAGGAGAAGCTGAGGGAACTGGGGTTGTTTAGCCTGAAGAAAGGGAGGCTGAGGGAAGACCCTGTTGCTCTCTGCAATTTCCTGAAAGGTTGGAGCGAGGTCTATTCTCCCATGTAATATGTGACAAGAGGAAAAGGGCTGAAGTTGTTCCAGGGAAGATTTAGTTTGGTTGTTAGGACCAATTCCTTCACTGCAAGGGTTTTTAAGTGGTGATAAGAGGATGCCCAGGATGGTTGAGTCACCATTCCTGGAGGTATTTAAAAAGACGTGTAGATGAGGTTCTTAGGGACATGGTTTAGTGTAGTAGATTAACAGCTGGGCTTGATGATCTTAAAGGTCTTTTCCAACCTAAACAATTCTATGATTCTGTGATTCTGTGATTCATACAATGATTCAAAGCTTTATTTCTGCTACTTCTCCAGCACTGATGTTGAAACAGAAGATAAACCCAAACTGCAGATTGCAGTTAAGTGGTTGCTTTTTTATCTGTAAGATGCCAGAGACCACTAAATATACTGAATTCTCTAAGCAGAAGAGAACAAATAACACCTTGATGCTTTAAGCAGAAATCACTACCTGTGAAGATACACCCAGAGGTAGAGGTAGACGAACATTTGTGCACAGAGAATCCGAGGAAGGGCTTCTGTTCCAACTTACCATAGCAGAAGCTTTCTGTATTTGTCTTGTCTATGTTTTTAATTTGTCATGACTCTGGCACTAAATTAGAGAAGACAAGTATCTTCCATAAAGGTAAGAAGTGTAGATGTGATAAAAAAAGAAAGGATTTAACAAGTTGCCAAGTTGTGATAGAGTAACAAGGCACTGAGCTCACTTACTGCTGTCCTATACTAGAAAATAAGAACTCTTTGTACTACCCTAATTAGATGTGAGTGAAGTGGGTGGATCTTATGATTGTCACACTACTGTACTGTATGTAGAGTATTTTGCTTTCACTGATGATTTGTCTCCCATACAGTGTCCAAAAGACTGATTTTGACACATGGATACCAAAATTTGAGCTTTACAACTCTGCACTGTGAATTTTGTGGCAAAATCATGCTTTGGTAAAATTAATAGGTTAGGCTCTAAAAGCCATCTTCACACACTTTCATGTTAGTGCAATAATTTTTCCGTGGTTCAGAGAGGGATTTTTCTCTAATGGATTTTTGGAAAATGTATCCTACACATTGCATCAATCTACATCTCCCTTGCAATAATGCATTAATCCCTGAAATTATTTGTAAGTAAGTCTTCATCTTTTTGTCTGGCCTCCAAACTCAAGTGGCCTCTAAACTTCTGGGCAGTTAGTCTGCATGGATGGCCTGGTTTGAACCATGAAGAAGCATGAAGTGCAACAAACTATCATTCCTAGTACGCCAGTAATATGGCATACCCTACCAGCTGTATTTGCTTTAATTTGAAATTAATTTTTTAAAAAAAATAAAAATCACCGTTACTTCACCTGGAATATTTTCTAACTACTGATATTACTAATTTTGTCAAGATCTGCTAGGATTTAAGTGTATGTCCAGTGTTTAGGATATATATTTTTACACAAAATCTTCCTGATACCGTATTTCTGATCCAGAGTTTTTTATATTTTACAAAGAAGATACAAGAAAAAGTTGTATTAGAGTTACACAATAATTAAGTAGGATACTTTATGTGCATATTCATGGGATTTTTTAATTGAGTACATACTTAATCAAAGATAAATTAGACCCTGTATGATCCTAATTACAGGGCTACTACATCTAACTGAGTGACTAAATTCAAACATCTTGAATTAATCAACCGTCATACACTGCATATTTGAACAGATTTTCTCAACACAACTGCATTTTTAAATGAAATGAATCAGCTGCCACAAGACATTGCTCAGGTTCAGATCAGAAAACAAGAGATGTTAAAGGGTAGAATGACACCTCCTACACACTGAGCTCTGTTAGTTCTTGCATGGTTTGCTGTGTGGTGGTTCCTAAATGAATCCTAGCACAATCCAAGAATATTATTACTACCCCATTACTCCTATATGTTAACAGAAAAGACATCTAGAATCTATGTAATTACTATCATATTCAGCAAGGCAGCTCCTGGCCTCAGTGTGTGAGTGGCTTGCAATCCATTGCATCAGGTGCTGTTGCTTTTTCTAATGCCTTCATGGACTATTTTGCATTTAGGAACCAAGAGGGAAGACTAGTTGTGATATTTTTTTTCTTTTTTTTTATATTTTCCCAAGAGTACAACAGAATTTAAGCATTTTTCCTATAAAAAGGACATAATTAGAATCTAATTTACATCCAGAATCTAATTCTTTTCCCATGAAGATGAAGAACTGATGTCAGACAGTGAAAACTACATCCAATTAATATCAAATAGAGTTGAAATATTTTTAGTAATCAGAAGTGTCATCAAATATGTACTGCTGTACCTCCAGCTGATAACAACACGGCTTTTCTAAAATATGCTCTTTTAGTCCAAATATCTTTAATAGTGACGTATTATACATATAGTATTTGCGATGAAACTAAAAATATCTGTTTTGTGTTTTTGAAATTGAAATGTGTGTTTATACAATATGATTTTGCCAATTAAACTGAATCAGGGAGACAAATCTTCAGGGTTCTTTAGTTTATAGACCTTAAAATAATGAAGGGAGGACCTGCCCCCACCCCAGCAACTCACTGGCAGCGATGCAACATCTGTGCTGTGAATTTGGGGGAATATCTGGGGCCCATGTCATCCGTGGGGACCATCGACACTGAAAATGCCCGTTCGGTCCCAGGATGCTGTCAAACTCTTCACAATGTGCTGGAGCATTGGCTTCTGCTCGGGTCTGTGTCAATGTGTCTGTAGGCAGCGCACATGCTGCTTTTTGTAAGAGATTACACAAAAAGAAGTAAGATATACTCACAATATTCTTACAGTGTAAAGAAATGGTATAATCATACTTTTTAGTCTTTTTTTTTTTTCTTCTTGCAAGTATAGTACAGTAATTCAAAGGAGATATCCTTTACTTAATGTCAGATGTGACTGCAGGAATGAGACTTGGGAAAGACCAGATAGATCAGAAGTTGGCTATCTAAGCTCATGGAAATGTTATCACTGTCTCAGATGGAAAGAGGAATGTTTATCCTCCTTTGTCCCATTGATATGATGAGGAAAAAAACCCAGATCATTGCTAGAAATTCAGTTTTGGAATTTGCCTAATTCATTAAAAATTAACATCTGCATGTAGACAATCGAGTTGAGAACCAAGCAGGGAATGAATTCTCATTTTTTATCTTGCACTAAAGCACAGCTTTTTCAGTTGCCTTTTCTCAAATACCTCACATCAGATCCTTAAATGAAAGCTGTCAACCTCCATGTGTGTAGTCTCTGAGGACACCAGATATCAATTCTGTTAAAGACATTAATACAAGAAAAAAGAAAACTGTTATTTCTCTTTCTGTTCTTCAATCCATCTGCTGAGGTGAGACACACACAAGCTCTATTTCTATCTGCTTATAGTTGCAAGCCCAGTAGCAGATCTCTAGGTTGATGACAAAGTACGGGGCTACTTGGATCACTGCTCTGATCCAGAGAAAAGTGTTTCTTATTTTCACATGTTTAAAGACTCTGTGGCAATCCATCCTGGTTTTCCCAGATGTCAGTAACCCGTTCCTTCTTTGCTTTTGGGAGTCGAATCAACAGTGCCAGTGGAATACTAGCAGGGATGGAGAGGGACTGATGAGCAAAATCAGTCAAGATATGGACTAGAAAATCTCTGTAACAGCATAGCCTGGCTCATTCCCATGAATATATTGCCTGCCAGATACAGCAAATTTTCTTTTTGACAGAATTTCTTGGAGCATTTCTTGATGCCATAGACTACTTTCACTGTAGTTTCATTAATAGGACTGCAAAGACCAATAATGAGCAATGTAGTTTTATTCTGTTTCCATGGTGGAAATGCTCGGTCACAGTCCCTTAAATAACAATTTGAGAAGCTGGGTTAAATATTAGATCTGTCAATATTCACAAAATTACTGTGGCAGTGAGAGTGGCGGCCTGACCAAAGGAGTAAGGAGAGAGAATATCAGGTAATGAAGAACCCATTGTAGACTGTCAGCTGAGGAAGATTTGCTTCTGTGATGAAATTTTGTTTTCTTTTAATACTACTGCTCATTCAGAATTTGCATATGTTGATAATTCAGATTGCCAGACATTTCCTTTTGTATTGCACTTCCTTAGAACTTTAAAGCTCAAAAACTTTAAACTTCAATTTTTTTATAGATTCCTAAGTCTCAATTAATCCTCTTGCAGTTCCTTGAATATATGACAAAGAAAAATATATGTATATCTCCAGTTTTTGTTCTGATTGAATAACAAATAACACCACTAATGATAATCAATGACATGCTAATGATAATCAATGACATTTAATAGTCCTGATCTGCTAACCACTGAATAGCTAGCTAGTAAACATTGAGTTACATGTGCCAGAAAAGTTTTATCTTTCAGTTTATAGAATAAGATTCCACAAAAGATAATCCTCAGACTATTTATAGAACAGCTGTTTCACAGTGAGGTTTATATTTATGACTGTTTTCTTTTGATAGAAAGCATTCAGTGTCAGTGAAGAGGTGCTAGGATTAAACTCGGCAAATTTCAAGGGATGTGGGGTGTGGACACTGGTACTGGGCAAAACAGTGCCCTGGCATAGTTGGCCTTGGCCCAGTAGAAAAAGTTACATGAATGCTTACGTGCTTAGGGAAATACCTTTGCCCTGATTACAGAAATGTACCTCCTTTGCTATCAAAACTGCAGTAAGAACTAACAATTTTTGTGTAGATGAAAAGTAGAGAAGAATATGTTACTCCAGAGGTAGATGTTTTAATTAATATTTCATTAAAAGGCTGGGAGACAGCAGGCCTACAAAAAGGTAGGCAAAACACAAGAACACTGGCCTAAACTGCTCTGTATCACACCTTTCCCAGATAAACTGCATGAGTACAGTCTACTTTGCTCTTTGAGCTGCTTTGAGCCTAAAGTCAGGTTTAGCCCCTGCCGGAGCACTACTGGAGGTCTGCCAGAAAAAAGACCTGGAAGAGACTCTGAATATCTGTTTTCCTGTCTTCTTTTGCTCCCATAGCTTTTGCAGACAGGTTTTGCTCCTGGGTTTGAACTGATCACCACTGCACACAGCTGTCAGCACACACAAGATTAAGGCTGCTCTGCGCAGCTGCAAGCACATTTCCCTGGTAGAACATCAGTGAGCATGGACTCCTATCAGTGCTGAGCTACTGGTACACCTGGATCAAGCCTTTCATGTCTGTGTAGGGGTGAAAATGCCAACAGAAAAAAATGGCGTATATACCTGCAGTTTGCTCTGGGTGAATGAAGAAGCTAAAGGCAAAACACGACTCTGAGTGGCAGACCTTAGTGTGTGTAACTTAAGTTGAATTGCTTATGACAAGTGAGTTGTCAAAGGGCCTGATTGTGTGTGACATTGGCAAGGGGAAGGACAAATAAGTTTACTCATCTGTGTCCAAACTCATGACGAGGCATATATGGGCTACTGAAAACTCAGCTAGCTGAGATTGTTGGAAAAGAATAGCAGTGTCATTTCTGGTGTTCTCAGATCAGAAACTGATGCAAACTGACAAGCGCTGTGTTTGCCTCTAAGGGCTGATATCTCCGGTGATTTAGTCAGCTTAAGTCAGGTCTTCTTCACATATTTGCATCACTGTCTTACATCTTACTTAGGGAGCACTGGGACACAAATTGAGGAGGTGGGTTTATTAATGATAGTTATCTTTGATGCTTCTGCAGGCAGCTTACACTAGCAGACATGAAAAGGGAGATGCTGCTCTCAGAATATCAAGTGATGAAGCCATTACTTGGCTGCTTGATGAGGGTTATGGGAACCAGAATATAATTATGGGAACCAGAATAGAGGTCTCTGGTAGTAACACTGTGGTGCAAGTGTGCTCTACTATGTTCCCACAGCCCTGACCCAGCACACACCTCAGCAAATATCGATTCCCTGTGAAGTTAAAACCCATGTGTGCACTATCCACTGTCACAGACTGTTTTCCTCAAAAAAAGGTGGAGGATGGAGGAAAGAAAGCAGTAGTTCTATCTTGGGCTGAGTGAGCAGAGACATCTGAACTATATGGGAAAGTACAGCAAAACACACCTACCCCAAAATTAGTCAGACAACACTAAATATACAATAACATGCAATAAAACAATCATTTTCTAAAAAATGTAAATTTTGTAAAAAAGATAGAAAGTCACACATGAGATAAAATTAATTAATGTAGATAACAATGCAAAGCATATAAAAAAAAAGCTCAGTTATTAAATTAAAAGTCACAAAAAATTCCACACAAACCTTTTCCCTTATGACACGTTCACCACAGGAATGATATAGGATGCCCTTTTGTGGGGAATTCACACTAATTTTCAGGGACATATCCAATTGAAACAAGATTTTATGCCATTCTTTAGATTGCTTCAGGTTGTTTTAAGTCTAAAAGCAAAACACAACATTAAAACTATTAGTAAGTTTTCATTCTCCTTGATTTACCTACCCCAAATAAGAGAAACAGACTTTTTAACTAGAAAGGGGAAACCAGTGAAACTAATGAAGCATAACATGCCAAATACATCAAGCATTACAGGAAATACTTTTTCAGTATTCTCAGCTTCCAGTAATTGTAGATATTATTAGAAACAGTAAGTACTTTTTTTTAATTAGAAGTAAAAGCTGACATTAAGCAGTTCTTAAAATTGTTCCCTTATTCCATTTTATTTTTAACACGGGCAAATAAATAACATAGGAGGTAATAATTTCTTAACAGCTCCTGCAGCCACAGGATATCATGGGTGCCTACAGATCATCCAGGATCTCCTATCTCACTCTGGTTCACTGTTGACTTGCCATGTGCCTGGACTGCTGATCACATCTGTTGTGTGACTGCTCTCCATCTCTGGGGAATCCTTTACTGAATTGTCTTAAAATCTTACCCTTAAAGGCTGCTATGTTACTCTTATTTCCCACATGCCTTTTTCTTCTGTTGTCCTTTTTCACATGACCTGTTCTTCCTAATTCTGCATGCTTCCTTATGTCTACTTCATTTACCATCTGTTTTCTTTTTCACAAGCAGAGTAAAGTGAGCGCTCTTTTGTGCTGGTGTGTCTGGTGACAATCAGGTTCATGGGCTTCCCATTGTCATGGCTGCTTGACTCAATTCTTCCCAAAAGGCGAAATTTGAGGCATGCAGACCTTTTTGGAATAATTCCTCCTAATTTTAAACGGACTAAGATTTCCTCCATAAACTGTGCAAACAAAACACCAGACACCTGTAATTTGGTTAATATAATTCTCTTCAAGCTATTGTAGCCCCATGAAAACAAATTAAGACAAAAGAGAAACAAAAGGAATAAATGGTATTAAAATCTAAAACGTATTGTTCTAAGAGGTATTTCCAACACTGTCAGAATCACCCTTCCTCTCAAAGGTAAAAAAATTCTTCCAGGAGGTGACTTGTGTACTCCAGAAAGTACAGACATGCACTAGCAGTTGGATAGATGTTGGTTTTGTTGCATCTTTACTGTTTTCCTGTGAAAACACAACTACCAGAACAACAACAAACCTTTACTTGCTGAAGTTACTGAAAACTAATGAGATCACTTTCCTGATTCAGTGCAGCAGATAACAGAAAGAAAATTACCTGAAAATGTATGTACCAGGAAAATTTGTCATTACTGAAGCTACAAGTAAAACTCCTTTTTTCCAATGTTTTTCCCTCTATTGTCCCCATGTGATGTCTGCCCAGGGTTAAACCTCCTTAGGACTGTGATACAATCCCCATGCTGATGTCTTTGGCAAAGTCACTTCTTGCTGTGAGACCGAAAGGGCTTAAAACATCCAGCTCAGCTTAGATAAGGGTTATGAGGGACAAGGTTAAGGCAGATTTCGGCCAGACATGGTGGCTGCATAATCCTAGAAGTCTGAAATAATAGTACATGAACCACAAAAATAATGGAAATTCTTCATTTTCCTTCTTTGCTCTTTTCCTGGTGTTCCAGTGGCATGATTAGTTGGAAGTACATGAACAAAGCTGTATGTTATTATGTATGAGTAGCTGCTTTGCCTTGCAGCATAGTCCAGCCTGAATAGATGCTTGTATACAGCACCTGCCTGGTAAGAAATATGTTGATCAGTTTACAATACTGTCCTTCCTCCTAGTATGTGTTCCAAACGTTCAGGGAGGTAAATTTCTCTCTATATTAAGGACTTATGCAAGACTTACCAAACAGTGAAGTCTCATTTGAGTTCTATTTAAAGATGATGACTGAGATTTAAATGTTTTGTAAACCTTTTACTGGCCTTGCATAGAGGCATGAACCTCACTCTGAGGTTCTATGGTTTGGCAATACATTAAATCTGACTTCAGAGCTCCTGGCACTAGATCAAAAAATCCGAGCTGAAGTATTGATCTGTAATCTTCCTGTGAAGGTTGAAATGCAATAAAAAATGCTAACATTTGGCAGGCTTCCTGTGAAATCTGGGACATCTGTCCATATCATCCTAACTTGAGGCTCAGTCAGTCCTAAGCAGATCTATCTGTCCCCAGAAAGTAGCAAACCTCAGTGTTGTGTGAGTGTGATGCTATGATTCCTCACTATGGTTTGTGAATAACTAGGAAAATCTGCAGTGCTCTGTTAGACCTGATTAAGGTCAGCAGGAGATAAGGCGTGGTTTCAGTTTTAACAACAGTGGGAACATTGTCTAAGTGCACTTGTAAGACTGGAAACCTCCCCCAACAACCGGAAAAAGAGGAAAATATAACTCATTTGTGGGTACTGAGAGACCAAATCATCTCCATTACAAGTAAGAACAGATCAGATTGTTCGACCTTTTCCCCTGACTTTTTATGGTAAGGTATGGTCAAGCTGCAAAAATGATTTTTTGTTCAGGAAGACTTTCTTTGTTCTGAACTGAAGAGAGAATTCTGAGTTTTACCTAGCTAGAAATTTTCACAAAACAAAATAAGCCACAGAGCCCTTCCTTTTGTTTTCTCCAGGGCAGAAATATGTCCACTACTAAACTTTGTGACAGCTAATGCTAGAGGCAAAGAGGGACAATCCTTTTTCATTCATCCTCCAGTCATTCTCAACCAGTCTTGCTCAGAAAATTTCCCATAAATAAGGTAAACCATTTGTGCAGCATTTCAGGTGATCACTGCATTACTATTTAGATAGCAAAACATCTTCAATTATGGTTAAGGCATATCACTTATTTGGAAATGCATAAGAATGATTAAATGATAGATCAATATAGAGTATTTTAGCTATATCACTTATTTGGAAATGCATAAGAATGATTAAATGATAGATCAATATAGAGCATTTTAGCTATTTACGGGAAGTAGCCTAATGATCCCCATTCCAGCTCCATTGAATGATTTTCACTGTGTAGTACTATTCTCAATTTTTTTCACATAGAGAATTTCTCTAAAACTTGAAACTTAAATGAATTTTCAGTGCTGTCACTCTGCAGAACCTTCATCTGTGCTTTTTTTTTCTGAGCTCTTGAAGTTTCCTGCAGATGATATTCCAAAATTCAGATTTAAACTCAAACTTTGCAAAGGTGCATTCACAGCTGAGGTACCTATCCCGACCCATTTCTCATCTCTAGCATTTCTACACATTTCTGTCACGGTACTATTAGCAAAACATCAATACAGCATTCTGCAATGAATCAACTGATGTTATCTCATCGACCTAAACTGAGCTATTTGTTGGAACAGTGAGGTAGTCTTTGCACTCCTAAATGTGACAACGGTTGTACTGGCACACATAGGAGCCATTAGACAGTGTCCTCACAGTGTGAGACTTCCAGATCCCATCACCTTCCCCAAGTTGTATTTTGTCAGAAATTCTCCTGTTGGTAGCTGAGCTGTTTAAGCAGGTTCCTTTGCCTCAGAGGACATGAGTGAAACATCACTCGACACAAGGAAAGCTGGAGAGTGTCTGCATATCTCGGTCCACCAACTGAGGGAACCTTCTCCCGGCAGAGCCTGCAGGACGTTGCTGCCTGCTGGGCAGGAGGGAAGGATGGCCTACAGTCACACTGAGCTGGGCCACCTTGCTGTTGTTCAGCTGGCCTGACCTGTCACATACAGGTGTTTTCACCATTATTTTCAGGTATCATAGGAGTGAGTATATTAACTGCATGCCTGAAATAGTCATACTGAATTTTTTTTTTAAAGGTGGCAGTCCATTGCTGGGCTTCTTAATCTCAAATCCTACAATGATCAAGTTATGTCTGTCATCAGGTCCAAACCTGTTCCTTTAACCTTCATGTGTCCAGACGGCTGAATACAACACATACCCCTTGATATTACACTAAAGCAACACAAACTAATAAAGCTTTCTCTTTCTGCTCTAATGCAGTATGTATACCTAATATATTAGGTGAATATTAAAAGAAACTTATTATCATCTGGAAATATTTAGCCTCTGGCTTCAAGGGCCTTGCTGATGTGGAAATTTTGATACCAGTTTTGACCTCAACTCAGTCCAGATGTGAGTTGGGAAGAGACCTGTTTATTTGGATCAGCATCAGTTGTTTTACCTTGTGAAATAAATCTGATGGCATGTGTGTATATTCTTAATTTAAAAACTGGATTAGATCCAGCTCTTTTCCATTCTTTTCACAAAGGACTTGGGATGTGTGGAAGACTCCTGGAAGAGTTTCTGATTCAGCCTTTAGCTTTTGCCATCAATCTTCACATTTCCACTAAGATGAAACATAAATGTTCATCAACATTTTCACAACTTCTTTCTTGTTTCATGAGGCTAATTTGTTTGTTTTATACTAAATTCAATCTCTTCCAAGTTTTGAGATTAATATGATATCTCCCCCTTCAACAACAGATAATATGAAAGATAGTGAAATTTCGTGGCTTCAGGATATTCACTTAAAGTAGAAGAACCTGACTCACATCTCATTTTTTGTCTATGAAAGTAAGAAATGGCTGAGATACAACTTTAAATGTCTCTTGATTATTGTTCACTTGGTGAGATTATTCAGGTAGAAAAACAATTTCCATGGTAGTTTCCCTTCTCAGCTGTTCAGTACTTTGGCAGTCACATTCCCCTTAATTTGATGTTTTCCTTGGTTAGTTTAGTCCAGAGTAATTTATTTCTTTTTTTTTTTTCCAGTAGAGTCTTTTTACCTAATTTTTTCTGCCCTAATAGAAACAAAAAGATCTAGTTGTTCAAAATGTTTACATGCTCTAGTTGCAAACTAGTCACCTGGTAGCTGAAACAAAGATTATCCTTATGTGAGTTATTTGGTAATTTTTCCATGTCATAACAGACTAATGAAAAGAGAACTGAGGCAAGATAATTCAGTAATTTGCACTCCAAAAGCCTTTCCAGCACCAGTACAAATTTCCATTAGATGTCCCTGCTTGGTAATGGGACAACATTTTCCTGCTTAAGGAAACAGCATCATCAAATAGTAGCTGCTTGAAGTGTCCTATTACCTTTATTTGCAAGAACTTTAGAGTGACAATACAGTTTATAGCACTTTTAGGAAGTGGAGACACAGCTAAAATGGGAGAAAAGAAAGCCTTTCATTGCAGTGAAATCTATATATGCGAAAAACTTACATGTAAAATGTCATTTCAACTAGGCAGTGCTAGGACTAAAATTCAGAACATCAGATCACTTTCCTCTGATCTCTACTAATGACAGTTTTTATGGAGTTAGATGCAAAACCAGTCATATTCTCCTTTGCAGGAATAGTCTTTCTACCAGAGTTATTGTCTTTCCAAGAGCAGACAAACTGCAGTGCTGCATGGAGATGCGTAAGGATGCATAGAGAGTATCTGGGGAGGAGTCACCAGAATGCTAGCAAAATGCATCACTGCATATATAGAAGAAAGGAAGAGGATTCGTCATTCTCCTTTTCAGTGTATAACTGCCAGACATTCACCTACACTGTTTTTGTGTGCTCTGGCCAACAGAAGGAGTCATCTATCTTACTATACATACCTGTCTCAAAATGGGGTATACCTCCCTCTATGTCTCTCCCTAGCTAAAGGACTTGAGAAGATCAGTTTTGACTGCGTGACCAACTTTGTAACAGTTGAAGTTGAATAATGTGGAAAAGGGAATGCCTGATACACCACAATCAAATCTCAGCAGCTCTGTGAAGCTGGCTAGAAGTATTTTTCCTAACAACTCCTAGATTCTTATAGAAAGATTAGGCAAGGAAACTAAGAAAATTAGCAAAAGTATAATGATTCTAAAGGCAAATATAGTCGATTCCTGTAGAAAATTTTTTTTTAGAATGTTATCGCTTAGAAGTAAGGTCTATTATGTATGTAGATGATAAATAGGCAGAAAAGAGAAGAACAGAGGCATTTGAGAAGCTAAAAATTAAATAGAAGTCACATTGATTTGATTTTTTTGGCTGCTTACAGACAAAACTGTTTTGCCAGTGTTCACCCGTCTCTGCTAAACCTGAAAAGTACTGACCACTTGCTATGAAGTCATGCTCATTTGTCTATTTCAATGAAAAATTACTTACCATAGCCATTATCCACATAGCTATTTCAGTTTAAAAGCCATTGCCACTTTAGATTTAGTCATGTTGAAGTGAATCTAATCTAAAATTCTAATCTAAAACATTTTTTACATCTCCAAGATTTAGTTTTCATCCATACATAACACCAAGATACTTTAGCCATATTTTTCTAATTAAGCATCTTGATACATTATTTTATTACTGTGGAAATTAGTCAGTTTGCTCTAGGATTTCACTTAAAACCCAGGAAGATTTAATTAACGCTTGCTCACAGATGAACAAGTACTCCTTCAAAAATCAATAAAACTATCAATATTCAAAAAAAAAATTGCAGAGACTGTCACACTAGATATTCTTTAGTCCAGTTGTTAAACTCAGTGACAATACAAGGAATTCATATGTTATAGTCCAGGTGGTCTAAAAAGTTTTGCTACAGAGTGAACTTTGTTGTTTGGCTTTCAAATATATAGCATATACCTAGTGCAGAAAGACATATGTTAAAAAGAGTACCAGATCTTTAATCAACATTCCATTAAAATTAGCCATAGACTTCCTGAAGACTGTCATCTGCTTTTTCAGATCTGCTTTCAGTTTCAGCTCTATCTAATACTAGAAATTAAAAGCAATAGTGATTCTGAGGATTACTTTGGAGCAAATCATGCTTTCTTGTATTAGAAATCAAGCTCAATAAGGAGAGGAGAACTCATTCAGACAACCACTTTATTGCCCAACTGACATTTTGAAAATGTTGGTGTCTGTCTAGATTTGCAGAAGTACATGTTCTATGTTCAGGGCAGGTCATAGAGTGTTTTAATCCATAAGGATGTCACAGATTAAAATTCATTTATCATCTTGTTCCAGAGCATACTGCACATTTAGCTTCATCTGATGATTGTTCAGTATTCCATTTAGCATGACTGACTGGCATTTAGTGAGGAAGGGTTAAAGGCTTTACTGGAGTTATTAGACACAGAAGTGAGTTCCATTGCCAAAAATGTGGAAAGTTGCACAAACACTAATGTGATTTATGGTGGCTGGAATTTAATTTGTACAGATCTTTCATTTATTCTTACTCAACACCAACATTCATGTTCAAGAACCTGTCATCACATGAATGTTCAGGAGTAAAGGTTTTCTAAAAACTGCTGTTTAAACTTCCAAATCATGATCAAAGAGCAAAGTTGGATGGAAATTATCATGACAAAGGAGGGAAAAAAGTTCTGAAACACAACTTCAAGTGAAAATTTCAGTGATTTTCTCAAATTGGAAGGGTAAACAATGCATTTCAGGTCACAGTAAAAGAACTGCTTTGGTAATTTCAAAGCCTTACATTTTGAGTTAAACTTTTAAGTCTCAGTATAAACTGAGATATATTTTTAAATGTTATTTCTCATGATAAAAACGAACTTTTCATTTTGAGATATCAAGATATGCTACTCTAAACTTTTCTCAGATCTCTGCAACAATCTTTTGGTTGTTTCACGGAGAAAATTTTTTTCCTGTGGACGAAAAGTCTTAGTCTCAAATCAAATGCCAGGGTATCCAACATCTGTCAAAACCAGTCCATGCATCATGAATCTGAATGTCAAGTAAGTGAATTTTAAGCACCTTCTATTTAAAGCTCACATCTATAAGGATGCTGGGAGCTACCTAGAAAACCATTAGCGTGTTTCCATGTCTGCTACAGAAACATACTTGGAACAAAGATTCCCAAACCCCCAACTTCCCCTCCTTCCTGAGAGTTTCTTCATCACTGTAATACAAATGATGCCATGGTCATTTCTGACCAAAAGATCCTCCGGCTACAGCTGTGTTATCTTCCCAGAGTAGTACTGGGTCTAGGATGATGGACAGCCATTAGTGATGGATGACTTGATTGTCCCTGTTGACATTAAAGAGGATCACTGAAGTTGGATTTTTCATTGATCAGCTTTTACACATAGGGTTGGGTCTGAGGCAATATACAGTCTATAACTGGCATTTGTGGGGGATGTCAACCGCATTTTACAATGATTCCTGGTCCGGGGACATTCCAGCATCTTTTAGTTTGGCTCCCCTCCATGTAGATACATGTAAATACAGGTGATCTGCCAGTTCAGTCATGTCTCATACTTAAGTTAAAATTGTGCAATGAATAAGCCTGCACAGAGCTTGATTTATAACATGAATTCTCACTGAACCCTAACCACAGTCACAAGAGAAAATCCCATAGAAATTTGTCTTCTCTAATAATGGTGAACCACTTCAAAGTTAGTTGTCTTGGTTATGAAAGACGTTTACTATTACATTAAATTAATACACTTTTTTGTGGCACCAGATTTCTAAATGTAGACACATGGCATTGACACTGCTAAATTATTATTTTAATAACCATGAAAATTATTATTTTAGTAACCATGAAAAGAATTGTTGATAAAAACTAAAAATACCACATATGCCAGGGAAAGTAAAACTAACAGGACATTCCTAATTTTTTAGTGTTGAACTTTAGACCGAGAAATTAGTTATCTCTCTGAAACAGTTTATCATATACATCACAGAAGTAGTGCATGTCCCTTTCTTACTGAAGTCCCCCAAATTTGAGACCATTGGTATACTTACAGAACTAATTGAAGTAATACGATTGTTGCTGTTAACAACATGACTGACTGAAACATAGTAGACTGAAGAACAAAAATCATTCTCATTCTTCCTTTTCAATCTAAAGCATATTCTCTTCTCTTGAGTAGAGCTGGATTCACCATATTCAAATATTAAATAAGTGACAGAAATTAAGCTGCATATACCCTTACGTTTATTCAAAGTAAATAATGAAGAGTACATATCCTTTAGAGTGAAGACACTTTTCTGTCAATTCTATGCTTCTTGTAGAAGAAAAAAGATCAAATCCGTAACCTGATATTTCAAAACATTGTATTAAACTCTATTCTGAATATATGGCACTCAACAATATTAGTCTGTCACTATCTGAAAATTAGTGTCTGAACATCCAAAAAACAACACATAATATGCTTGCAGTGAGTCTCTAGACTCTTCTCAAGTATGCTGATTATCATGCTGGATCACAAGACTAATGGAAATGCTCACAGTTGATGTAATTTAGATCTGCAGTGCTTTCTGACTGCTATTGGCTATTAATGATCTCATTGCATTTTTTTCAGAAGTTGCCATGCTGATGCTTGTGTTTGAGTCAGACTTTACATTGTTAACTACATTTCATTCACCCTATTTTCCAGTGGGGGTCAACTGTTTGTGATATTCTCTATGTTTGTTTTTGTTTTTGTTTATTTGTTTTCCTTAACCACGTTGTAGATATTCTAAGTAGTAAAAGATATGCCTCTTTATTCCAGAAGTAGAGATTTTTTGGTAATGGATGATGCTGTCTCAATAATTGTTTAATGCATAGCACAGTCCTGCATGTTCCTCCTTGGAATTGTAAATACAGTCATTAAGTCTGGTTTTGTGCTGCCTTTAATCTACTCGGCTCTAGTCCCTTCTAAAATGGACAAGATAAATAACTTTAGGAAACTTCAGTAGACTTGGAGTGGATTACAAATGCCTCCAATTTAGAATAAGAACTGGAATATCCATGGGTGGTCCTTCAGCTCCTTAAGGTACATTAAAGTGCCTCAAAAGAGCTGCAAGGCTAGACACAACTGGCAAGACTTAAGCACGACTATAAAAGGTTTACAAACTTTCCAGGTCCCATTATCATCCAAAATTTCTGTAATACAGGCAATGTTGGCTCTGCCTTCCACATACTTGGCACAGCTGTAGACCAGGAGAGACAGCAGTCTGATACTGTGTTCTTCATGACCACTCTGACTATTTTTCATAGAACCTGCTCAGCAAAAATCCTCTCCATTGGTCATGGACAGCTTGGAGCAGGTTTGCCCCCTTATTCTCCTTTTAACCTGTGTTAGACTAGACAGGCTATATACAGCACAATCCTGACTTTTGTAACTAAGTGACACCTCTCTAATAGCAAAATAGTGTTTCCTAACCTTGAATTGGAATGGTGGAGTGTAGCTCAAGTGTCTATTGGTCAGACTACCTTCCTCCAACAAACAGGCTGGCTTCAACCATATTCTTTACTGATCCCCACATTGTCCTTCTGATCTTGCCCCTAAGCTGTTTGGGAGGATGTTATTTGGCTCAGGCCAAATCTGTTCTATGATACAGATGATCACAGGGCAGTGCATGAGCCTGGACCCACTTAGTTTCTTTGTGAATATATAGTCAAAGATGTTCCTGCTTACTGCAGGGGAGTTGGACTAGATGACCTTTAAAGGTGTCCTCCAATCTAACATATTCTATGTTTCTATGTTATAGTCAGTCATTGCACAAGCACCAAACTCCGCTTATCAGTAAAAAAAGAAATCAGAACAACAGAATTCCTCTTGCACACATCCATGATACTTTATTCATGAACAAAAGGTTAGTAGTGTAGTCATGTTTACTTTCTGAGCATCACTGGTTTAGAATTTAAGAGGAACTCCAGTGTTACTATAACTGATATATTAAACAAAGAAGAAATACAAAAGAGCAAAGAATCGCTCATGCTCGTGGTACACAGATACTTAACCATGCAGAAACTACACATAGAATGATTCCAGTTAACACATTAATGTTAGCTACATTGTAAAACCCTCAATTATTTATTGATTTCACAATCCAAATAGCTATTAACATGCTTAAAAATGGTTCATTTAAAAGACAGCTCTTACTGAAAATGATTACTTTCTGAATTTAATTATCACATCTGTTTTAAATGTAATAGACTTCATCCATTTTAGAAAAAAAATGCTCTAAGTGTATTGGAAAACATTTATTTTCCAGTTATTTTACTTGTAAATTCAATAGGAAATCCATATTTTAAATTTGGGAACCCTCAATTTGACAGCAGCGTTGTCCCTCCAGAAAAAGTGGCATATAAGTCTCTGATGAATGAAGTCCATACTAGTGGGGTTTCTAGTGTAACATTATTTTGTTGGTGCCAGATGTATCAACCACTCATGACACTACATTAGAACAGAATAAACTTTCTCTTTCAGTACTAATCTTTGCAAATATGTGCTGTTTGGAATTGCTCATCAGTTGTTAATTAACAGATAGGAATGTCAGGCTGCTTGTTTTGACTAAGACTGTTGTTAGTCATAATTTGCTATTCCAGGAGAACATTTAGTATTAAAGTCACCTTCTGTTGTCTGTCCAACCCATGCTTTGTCCTGCAGCATGGTAAACTTTCCAGTACTGATCCAATAGCTATAAACACACAGGTACTTACACTGAGATCAGTTGTGATATTTCAGATATATATTAGTAGGAGACATACAATGAATTTTCAGTATATCCATTCAGATAGTACAAAGGGCTTAAACGCTGCATTCCAGGACTCACAGAATCACAGAATCACAGAATGTCAGGGGCTGGAAGGGGCCTCAAAAGATCATCTAGTCCAGCCCCCCCGTCAGAACAGGATCACCTACACTAGATTGCACAAGAACGCGTCCAGGCAGGTTTTGAATGTCGCCAGAGAAGGAGACTCCACAACCTCCCTGGGCAGCCTGTGCCAGTGCTCTGACAACCTCGCAGTGGAAAAGGTTTTCCTAATGTTTCTGTGGAACCTCCTATGTTCCAGCTTGTATCTATTGCCTCTTGTCCTGTCATTGGACACCGCTGAAAAGAGCCTGGCACCATCCTCCTGACGCATATTTATAAACATTTATGAGGTCACTCCTCAGCCTCCTCTTCTCCAAGCTAAAGAGACCCAGTTCCTTCAGCCTTTCCTCATAAGGGAGATGTTCCACTCCCTTAATAATCTTTGTGGCTCTGCACTGGACTCTCTCAAGCAGTTCCCTGTCTCTCTTGAGCTGAGGGGCCCAGAAATGCACACAATATTCCAGATGTGGCCTCATCAGGGCAGAGTAAAGGGGCAGGAGGACCTCTCTCGACCTACTAGCTGCTCCCCCTCTAATACAGCCCAGG